>NC_090742.1:78754389-78859389 GCF_036898095.1 Palaemon carinicauda | reverse complement strand
CGATACGGCGTAAGAGAAAGTGGCCGCGAAAACCTAGATGCTGCGGGTTGGAGATGCGGGCAAAACACCAATCACAGGCTAGATAACAAAACTTGAGTTCTGATTCGTCATCTATCAGCGCGTGAACCAATCACAACCCGTCTTATATGATGCGTAGGTTACCAATTCAAAGTACAGTGGTACCTCTACATACGAATTTAATCCGTTCCAGAACCAACTTCAGATGTAGAAAATGTTCGGATGTAGAAACGAATTTTCCCATAAGAATACATGGTAATTCATTTAATTCGTTCCTCAGCCTAAAAACCCATAATAAATCCTTAATAAATGGCTACACATAATTACACATAACAATAACATTACTGCATAATATGTAAAAAGCATGTAAAAAAGATAATTATAAAGAAATAATAAATAAAATATGTGTTTTATTGCCACTTTACCTTAGAGACAGGCCAACGAAGGTGTAGGATTTGCTACGCCGGAGACGGACGATCGGCGAGAAGGTAGACATGGTGTTAACATGTTCTATAAATAAATACTCTCTCTCTCTCTCTCTCTCTCTCTCTCTCTCTCTCTCTCTCTCTCTCTCTCTCTCTCTCTCTCTCTCTTGTTCTTCTTCACTGTTAGTGTTAGAGAGTCTATTAATTTTAACTGAGAGAGAGAGAGAGAGAGAGAGAGAGAGAGAGAGAGAGAGAGAGAGAGAGAGAGAGAGAGAGAGAGAGAGAGATTAAGCAAAAATGAGAGATTAAGCAAAAATGAGATTAAACAAAAATGAGAGATTGAACAAAAATGTGTTGTGTACATATGATTTTTAACAGTGTTAACGAGTTGAAAGACAGTTAAATGTAACTAAAAAAACAATATCAGCGAATCTGAATTCCTTTATTAACTAAAACAAATATTGATACAAACACACTCGTGTGCGTATGCGCAAACACACACACACGCACGAGGAGACACGATCGGTGAGGAGGTAGAGATGGTGACTGCGATAACATACCGTAACTTAAACTACGGAAATTTTAATCTAACTTAGCTTATTTATTTTTTTTTTATTTTTATAGTTCATATTTTTTACATTTTTTTTCTTTTGATATTTTATTTTCATCACTTTCAGTGACGAGTTACGGTATGTTATCGCAGTCACCATCTCTACCTCCTCCCCGACTGTCTCTCTTACTGCGTAGCAATTCCTGTTTTAGTTAATAAAGGAATTCAGATTAGCTGTTATTACTTTCTTAGTTACATTTAATTGTTTTTCAACTCGTTGACGCTGTTAAAAATCATATGTACTCTAAACACATTTTTGTTTAATCTCTCTCTCTCTCTCTCTCTCTCTCTCTCTCTCTCTCGGAAAAAAATAATAGACGTATCTAACACTATAACAGCGAAGAAGAGAGAGAGAGAGAGAGAGAGAGAGAGAGAGAGAGAGAGAGATTTTATTTAAAGAACATGTTAATGCTATGTTTAGAGAGAAACAGAAAAAGAGAGAAGTCTTATTTAAAAGAGCTTGTTAATGCTATCATGGTTTTCTTTGCTTCACTTTTTTCTTTCTTTCTGTTCATCACGCTGGCCCTTCTCACAATGATCGTTGCCAACAATCTCTTTGTCCTTTATCCCTATCAACAAAAGGCGTTCTATCTCTTCCAGGGTATTGCTAAGATGTCTTGTAATAATAGTGATCCCCTTCGATGGTTATTTGCTTCAATGGCTGCCTTCAGCTTGATGATCCTCGAGATAATAGGCCTATTCCGGACATATTGTTTAGCCATACAGTATCACTCACATGCACACTGCTCTCATGTTTTTCTATAATTTCTTGCTTCAATTCTAATGAAAGAATTGCCTTCTTCCTGTACTGAAACTTAGCTTCTTAGGCACCATGATTATAGGTAAAATCAAAAAGGAAATGTGAGAAAAGGAAGAAAATAAGCACTGTTAATAACAGACCAAACAGAAGACAACCACACGATACACACATGAAAAGAGAACTGAGCACTCGACGCTCAATGGCGTAATGTTTACTTCGTGTGTCGAAATAAAATTCGGATGTAGAGTCAAAAATTTGCTCGAATTTTACTTCGGATGTTGGAAAATTCGGATGTAGATACGTTCGTGAGTAGAGGTTCCACTGTACAAGATACTCCACGTATACTGTACAGTAATAATAATAATAATAATGATAAATAATGATGATAATAATAATAATGATAATAATAATAATAATAATGATAATAATAATAACAATAATAATTTTATTAACAACAACAACAATAATAATAATAACAATAATAATAATAGCTTTACGTACGCTATTTTACGCTTTTGTTGTAGGATGTGTGTCTCTCTCTCTCTATCTCTCTCTCTCTCTCTCTCGTACGCTTATTCGAAATGTGATTTTTGCAACAAAGAATATTATTGGATGCAGTACTACGTACGTATACATACAAAAGATTCATGGAAAAGAAGCACTTCCATTACATTTGTAGTACAGTAGTAGCCAACAGCAGCCATACACCATTCTAATATGGTATGACTGCATCTGATTTGCGTTTCATGTTCGATTTAATTTTACTACGTACTGTATACAGTACTGAATTATCGTATGATCACATTCTCTTTTCGTGTTTTATTTCTTTCTGTGCTTAATTATATGTCATATGTAATGCAATGAACAATCAGTAAGAGCAGATATTACTAATTACAGTATTAATGGAATTACAGGTAACGAAATATCGTATTTGGGGTCTTCAGATATCGCGGTATTTCTGGGCACCGACCTGTGCCGCCCAGTGAAATACTCCTAGAGCACTATTTCTAAGGAATATAACTGCTATATATACCAGAGAAAAAAAGCATAGGAATGCCAGGTTGAACCCAGCTCGCTCACCTATATAAGGTGTCGGTATAAAATACTGGGGCGTGATAATTCACAACCAGAGGTCTCGCACTATTTAGATATCTCCTCTTCAAAATCCCCGCCACAGCGAGGTGCCGTTCAACACTACTACCACTAACCCAACCCACGCCAGTGACGACACTCCTTTATAGCACTTGTTGTTATTAAGTCCAACATGTTTTTTTCTTGTGTTTACCCTTGGATTTATCATTATTTTATAATCGATGGCCGATTCCCATGATACCCCATCGAAGTTAAGTACTTTATCCATGAGTTTTAGCGAGTTTGGGCAGTGTAACCTCTGTTTTTATTAATTGAGAAGTGTTTATATATGAACGGCGTCCCCGTTCTTACCGTTCATGGTTCGGCTCTGCCCTTTTTTCTCGTTATTTCGTCCGTCATTAATATTTGTTCGAACTTTTAGGAGTTTTTTCCTTACATTTATATAGTACACCATCTTTATGCTTTCATCTAGCATTAATTTTAAGTTATCCTATGATATCAGTGTTAGCGTTTCATCAAGGAGTAGGTTATGTTGGTATGCCTGCATTCGTGCATGTTGGTGGATTGCGTCACCTTTGAGATTGTTTCGCTAGTTCTAGGAAGACGACCATCTCACTTATTATTATTAAACCTTTTAGTTTTATTACGCTCCACCTAGTTTTACATTTGGTTCGAGTGGGACTCTCGCGTATTTTGTTGTTTTTACTGTTCGATCTACCGCTTCAGTAACTAGGTTGGTACCCCTGCTTTCCATCTGCTGATGGCGTCATGCTCCTCCCTTACCACTCGCCCGAGTCCCTCTCTCGCCATATTATTTCTGCATGCCTAACCTTACTTACGTGATTTCGCTTTTAATTCATTAATTATTTTTATGTATTTGTGCATTGATATTATATTTATTGCTTTACTCCGTTATGATCATATTTTTGGGATTTTCATGTCATGTTGAGGGGATCTCCAGTTGGTAGCCCTGTCTACCACTACGCACTGGTGATTCCCCGGTACCATCCCCCCCCCCCCCCCACAGGTTGGGGAGGCTATTCCATCCCCCCCTCCTCCAGTGTACACCCATCCTCTCACTCGATGGTTGTTGGTTATGACATACGGGTCAAGTATGCTTGTTCCTCAGTCTTCCCTCAACGTTCCGACATATTGAGGACTGAGTGTACCCACGGGGTGTGACTTAGTCTCATTCATTCATACCGGGCGGTTTCGTCTCCCCCCCTCCCGTCGCCCCGATTGGCCATCGGTCGGGGGAGGGGGAGGGCCGGGACCACCGGGGACTATCACACGTGATTAGTCGGTATGACTGCACCTTGGTGTAAATTTTGCTTTTAGCTATGGTTGTAAGAATGAGCACTTATATTAGGAGTGTCCCCACCTACGGTACCTCCTGCTATTATCGTCCGCATAGGACTTATTAATATCCCATATCATTATATTATATTCTACATGAATCATTACCTTCGTCCCGGTACCTCCGGTTGGGTAGTGGGGGTTCCATTGGCTCCCCCCGCGCTCTCCCGTGGTACCCATCGTCATCAGACATCGGAGCCTTCGGGCTCTTAAATACAAGATCTGTTGACACTGACACAGTTTTGATTAATATCCTCCCTCCGGGAGCCCTATTCAATTACAGACATTAGTTTTAGATCATAACTGGAGTTTTCTATTTATGTATTTTAAGGATGTATCTTCGGTTACTTTAAGTTTACTTTAAGTTACTTTAAGTTTACTTTACCAACCCTGTTCCCCGGCCCCGGAACTAGTTTTGATTATATTTATTCATCACTGTTTTTTTTTGCATCCTTTTTCATCCCTTTTTATTTTATACCTCCCTGGTAATGACGGGATGGTATATTCCTCGCTATGACAATATTATTTCATTGATAATCTTAACTTATTACGGAATTGTTTCAACAATGTCTGTTAATTTTTATAATTTTTTCCCCGGTTCCTATACCGGTTCGAAATTTTGTTCATAGCCTTTTGTCCCGATTTCATATCGGTCTATTTTAAGAATCCGGAACACCCGGATCTTTTTAGGTTATTAACCTATTATGGGATACTCACGTATCTGTATTTTATTCAATACTTCCCAAGTAGCGACGGGATAGTGTATTTCAAGCTATGACAATATTATTTCATTGATAACCTTAACTTATTACGGGATTGTTTTAACAATGTCAGTTTATTTATAAGTTTTTCCCCGGTTACTAAACCGGTCCTAGAGTTGTTCATAGCCTTTTGTCCCGGTTTCATATCGGTCTACTTTAAGAACCCGGAACACCCGGATCCTTTTAGGTTACTAACCTATTATGGGACACTCACGTATCTTTATTTTATTCTATACTTCCCAAGTAGTAACGGGATAGTATATTTCTCGCTATGACAATATTTTTCCATTGATAACCTTAACTTATTATGGAATTGTTTTAACAAAGTCAGTTAATTTATGATAAGTTTTTCCCCGGTTACTGTACCGATCTGAATTTTGTTCATAGTCTTTTGTCCCGATTTCATATTGGTCTAATTCAAGAATTCGGAGCATCCGGATCTCTTTAGGTTACTGACCTGCTATGGGATACTTATGTATCTTTATGTTATTCTATACTTCCCCAGTACCGACGGGATAGTATATTTCGCGCTATGACAATATTATTTCATTGATAATCTTCACCTTTTATGGAATTATTTTGACAATGTCAGTTAATTTATGAAAGTTTTCTCCCCGGTTATTATACCGGTCCGAAATTTTGTTCATAGCCTTTTGTCCCGGTTTCATACCGGTCTATTTTAAGAATTCGGAACACCCGGATCTTTTTGGGTTACTACCCTACTATGGGACACTGTAGGTGCCCCTGTCGTTACTATCTATAATTATAACTTCGGATATATTATTTTGGGATTTTCATTTTATTTCCTTTGTGATTGATCGATTTAAACATTTATTCTCGATCTATTTATTTTACATTCCCAACGGAGTTACCTTGTTCATTAGTAACGATATACCCTCTTTCGGAGCTCGCAGTCTCTTCTACCTTGGCGACTCTTTAGATTTGGGTTGGCGGGTTTGCCTGGAGTGTCAGGGCAAAGAGACCCTGTGTCTCTTCCTTTTAGGGTTTTCAAGGAAGCACGTGGCTGATGTCGGGCCACGTCCCGTTGTCCCTAAAGTTAAAGCTACCTGCCAGCCCTACCAAAGACTCACAGGTCTTCCAAATCACCAAACCAGTTAAGACTTCTCTTGGGTCGAGAGCGAAGCCCGGCCTGAAACCTACGACCCCGGAGGCTCCCTTCGATCCGGCAACCCTTTCCAGATTGATGCATGGCCTCTCGTGGCATGGTTAGTTTCAACCTGACCTTTCATTAGAAGAGGCCAGCGACCGATCCCAGGGATGAGGTAGAAATTTATTTCTATTTGAACACGATGTTGTGCTGATATTTATCCATATATATACATATATATATAAATTACGGACCTCTGTAGCTCACTGGCTCAAACCTCGTGTCACATACCGAGTCACCACGAATTATAGGATGGAAGATTCCTGGTGCCTCTGTGAACTTGACAATTGAATGGAATTATTGCCCATTAGGGGGAAGAGAGAGTGCTAAACCAGATAGCCTCTTACAGGGTCTCATTTGTTATGGGCTACCTCAACAGCACAATATATCATCCCGGATGCCTCTAAGCTCCCGGAATTCGTCGAAAGCAATCCGTGGAAGGGGGCCTTGCGCTCTCCCTTCAAAGATGGTATGTTAACCATCGAAGGGTTTGGCACCCGGACTGTAGAAGATTTTGAATTCTACCCGCCGGGTCTACAGTTCCCTCTCTCTGGTTTCGCATGCCTTACCGAGGAGACACTCGTAAGGTTTGACAAGGTCCCCAAAGAAACCAAAATGTACCCAAAGGGGCAGGCTCAGTCCACCTGGGTCCGGCCCTTAAACGAGTGGGAGTGTGTTAACACTACGTTAACACCTCACAAGAGCCCGTACACGATGTTTCTAGTGGAGGAGTAAACCCCTACTCCGTGTGTCACTAAGATATCGGACCTTGCTCAGCAGGCAATAAACGAGGACAAGCCGTTACCGCAGCTGAAGGAAACGCATCCGACCTCCCTCCTGTCCTTGGGGGATCACGATTGCTGGACTAACGCCCCGGCGACCTTCACATCGGGTTAATTAAGCGCTGACTGTGCTCCCATTCAGTTCAGTGAGTGGCTACCCAGGCTTCCGGAATCTCTGATATGCCTCGAGCTCGAAGCCTGTATGCGCCTGAGTAGACATATCAACTCGGCTACAATGGCAGAAAAGACCTCTTTAATGTATGAAGAAGAACCACCTTTTAAGGTCTTGACGAAGTCATTACTTCAAACCTTACTGTCTGATTCCTACGACTTCTTTGCGGCCAGACGTCGTTGCTGTAGGCATGTCTTGTCTGAGGCCACTATCAGACATGAGCCTAGCAAGCTCATTAAAGCCCCAGTCTGGAGCTGCTAGGGTCAATCAGAGCCTCAAGGTTCGATGGGCTTAGTCCCCAAGCACAAGTTCGAACCGGCCAGCAACCAATCTCGAGGTAGAAAGAGTCTGAGATCTTTCCATTCCTTCCAAACCGGCAGTCCCAACAGGTGGTTCAAACCATCCCGATGGCACAAGGGAGTCAACCTTTCACTTCGAAGGGTCAACCCCAACAGCAATACGTGCTGGTTCCTCAGTCCCAAGTAGCAACTACCTCCTATGCTACTTCCCCAGCCCTTAGGCCCACCTTTGAAACTCGGGGTGCTTTCCAGGGTTACCAGCGCCCCAGAGGCGCTAGCTCGAGAGGAACTTTTCGCAACAGCTACTCTCGAGGCCGAGGAGGTAAATCCGCAGCAAATCATTGGGAGTTCTCAGGTAGGGGTAGGACTTTACATCTTCCGGAACCGTTGAACGTTCAACATTTGGGCTTTCAGTATAATTTCCAAAGGTCTGGGGTGGAGTTGGATAGAATGGCCCCCTCCACCAACCAGTTTTCATCAACATCCAACGGAAGAGCTAGTCTTATATGAAAACGATTTATTGCAAAAGGAAGCAATAAAGAAAGTAAATCGTTTGTAATTTCAGGATCACTTGTTCAGCGGGCCAAAGAAAGATTCAGAATAGCGAAGAGTAATCCTAGACCTGTCGCTTCTGAATTCTTACATTTAATGCGACAAGTTTCACATGCTGACCATCTCTCAGGTGCGGACCTTGCTTCTCTGTGGGGCCGTCACCTCCCCTATGGATCTTGCAGACGTTTGCTATCATGTTCCGAAAGCAAGGCATTTTCGTCCGTTTCTAGGCTTCAACTAGGCAAACTGCCTCACAGCAACTACAGAGTGATAATCTCTTACAACAGTTTTGGTTCCAAATCAACTTTGAGAAATCTCGTTTGGTCCC
This sequence comes from Palaemon carinicauda, assembly GCF_036898095.1. Lineage (NCBI taxonomy): Eukaryota > Metazoa > Arthropoda > Malacostraca > Decapoda > Palaemonidae > Palaemon > Palaemon carinicauda. Next base: position 78,851,066 of record NC_090742.1, on the reverse strand, counting down.
GAGGACAAGTTTCATGGTTAGGATTCAATGGGTTCTATGCTCCCACACTCTGTCTCCCAACAGCCAAGAGGAACGATATAGCAAAACACAATACGTTTTCTCAAAGACAAATTGTCTTCCAGAAGAAATCAAGAGAGAATCCTGGGTGCCCTCCAGTTTGCCTCAGTAACAGATATACTACTGAAGGCCAGACTGAAAGATATAAGCCGAGTATGGTGCTCCAGGAATACGAGTAATATCGAGACAAAGGGCTCGACTCCAACCAATTCTGAAGAAAAGACTTCAACCATGGACAAAGGTCAAAGTCTGGCAAATCCGTTTCCTTACAATATCCACCCCCAAGCTCGTCATTTACACAGACGCCTCCCTAACAGGCGGGGGGGGGGGGGGGGGGATACTCTCAGTACACGAAAATCCTGGGACTATGGTCGACAATATTCCGCCAACTTCATATCAATGTTTTAGAGGCCATGGCGGTATTTTTGACCTTAAGCAACCGGCTCCAGCCAAAAACCAACATATCAGGTTTCTTCTAGATAGATAGTGGCGGACGCACTTTCGAGGACAACTCCGCTGGAGTCGGAGTGGTCACTAGACCCAATGTCCTTCAGTTGGATTCTTTCTCAGGTTCCGGATCTCCAGATAGATCTGTTTGCAACAAAGTCCAACTACAACTGGAGTGCTACGTAGCTCCCAGCCCGGATCCTCGGGCTTACGCCACAGACGCACTATCATTAGTCTGGAACACTTGGGAGAGAATTTACCTATTCCCACCAATAAATCTGTCGGTGAGGGTGTTAGACAAGTTCAGGACTTTCGAAGGCCAAGTTGCTCTAGTAGTCCCCATCTGGCCCAAGCACAACGGGTTTCCCCTTCTGGTGGAACTGGGTCTCCACCTCGACAGATCCCCAATCCAATACTAACACAAGCAGTACAACTCGCTGTGTGTTAGCTTCCTCAAATTCAGAATGCCCTACCTTTCTGGACTTTATGAAATTTGCAGCTCAAGAGGTGCAGATATTGATCCTCAAATACGTTATTTTTAGAATCAGATAAGAGGGGATCCACCCTTCGACAGTATGATTCGGCTGTTATGAAACTTGCCAGTTTTTAAGGGACTCAAAGGTTGAGACGATGACTATGAATCTGACAGTAACCTTCTTCAGAATTTTATTTGAATCAGACTTAGCGACTTGTACTATTACCACAAATTAAGTCAGCCTTGAAGGTTTTACAATTGGCTTTAATATTGCCCTTACAGATTCATACTTCTCATCCATCCCGAGAACCTGCGCCAGATTGAAACCATCAACTCACCCTAGCTCAGTTTCCTGGTTTCTGAATGACGTACTTAAGTTGGCTTCAGACACTCTTAACGAGACTTGCCATTATATTCCATTGGTTAGGAAATCCTTGTTCTTAATGAACCTGACTTCTGGCGCCAGAATATCAGAACTTTCAGCCTTGTCTAGAGATCCAGGTCATATTGAATTTCTCTCGTCAGGGGAAGTACTCCTTTCCCCTGACAAAAGATTTTTAGCGAAAATGAGGACCCCCAGGACAGACGGTTCCCCTGGAAGATTGTCCCACTTCCGCAGGACCCATCTTTATGTCCAGTAAACACTCTGGAAGCCTACTTAAACATATCTCCCGTTCAGTCCTCGGGGCCCTTACCCATTAGAGAAGGTGAAGAACCATCATCCTGAAAGGACTCAGACAGAAGATTCTGCATTTCATTAACGGGCTACCTAGAATCATTCCCACATCACTCCCTCACGTCCATGATATATGAGCTGTAGCTACCTCAGTTAATTACTATGAACTTCACTGGACTTACTAAATATATAGGCCGGAAGTCTCCAACAGTATTTAAACGCCACTGCTTAAAACCTTGGAAGCCTTATATTTGCTACAGTGGCAGCAGGGAATGTGATTCCTGCTGAACATAGTGAACCTTAATCAACTATGTCTTCTGGCAAAACATCTTAATAGGTTTGCTGAAGGTAATCATCTAATCCCTAGTTTGCAATTTGGTTTTCGGAAAGGCCTTGGAGCATGTGATGCCCTTCTTACAATCTCCAATGCAGTACAGAAATCCCTTGATTGTGGTCGGGAAGTTCGTATGATTGGCCTTGATTTTAGTGCTGCCTTTGACCGTGTTAATCATGAGGCCCTTGTTTTCAAACTGAAACAGTTGGGAGTGGGTGGGTCGTTTCTTAGCATTATTATTGATTTTTTAAGCAGTAGATCTCAAAGAGTTGTTGTTGATGGGCACCATAGTGAGTATAGGAATGTGATATCCGGTGTTCCACAGGGTAGTGTTCTTGGCCCATTACTTTTCATACTATATACACATGACATGTGGTTTGGCCTAGAAAATAAGCTTGTTGCATATGCAGATGATGCTACTCTCTTTGCATCAATTCCATCCCCTGAATGTAGATCTGGGGTTGGTGAATCCCTTAATAGAGATTTAGCTAAAATTAGTGCATGGTGCAAATTATGGGGTATGAAGTTGAATCCTAACAAAACTCAAAGTATGATTGTAAGTAGGTCAAGGACGGTGGCTCCTCAACATCCGGATCTCAGTATTGATAATGTTTCTTTAAATTTGTATGACTCTTTCAAAATTTTAGGCGTGATTCTTTACAGCAAATTTACTTTTGAGAAACATATAAGGTCTGTGTCTTCTTCAATTGCACAAAAAATTGGCTTATTGAGAAAGTCTTTTAAGATATTCGGTGATCAATCTATTCTGAAGAAGTGTTTTAATTCTTTTATTCTACCTTGTTTTGAGTATTGTTCTCCTGTCTGGTCTTCAGCTGCTGATTCTCATCTTAATTTGTTGGACAGAAACTTACGGTCTATTAAATTTCTTATTCCTGATCTAGATATTAATCTCTGGCACCGTCGATCAATTAGTTCATTGTGCATGTTGCATAAGATTTTTCATAACTCTGACCATCCTTTACATTCAGATCTCCCTGGACAATTCTATCCTGTTCGTAATACTAGGCAGGCAGTTAATTCTAATAGCCAGGCCTTCTCCATCATAAGACTCAATACTACGCAGTACTCTAGAAGTTTTATTCCAGCTGTTACCAAGTTGTGGAATGATCTTCCTAATCGGGTTGTTGAATCAGTAGAACTTCAAAAGTTCAAAGTTGGAGCAAATGCTTTTTTGTTGACCAGACGGACATGAGTCTTTTTATAGTTTATATATGACATTTTTGTTGTTGACGTTGTTAATAGTTTATATATGATATATCTCTTTTGACATTACTTTTTTTAGAATGATTTATTGTTAATTTGTTCTCTTCAGTTATTTATTTCCTTATTTCCTTTCCTCACTGGGCTATTTTTCCCTATTGGAGCCCCTGGGCTTATAGCATCTTGCTTTTCCAATGAGGGTTGTAGCTTGGATAGTAATAATAATAATAATAATATCCTCTTACCTGTTATTTTGGATTTTATTTTACTTCCTCAGGTATTGTTCCAAGATTTGGGACCATTTCTCTGGTACTATTTCACTGCGCGGCACAGGTCGGTGCCCAGAAAAGGGATTTTGACGAAGGAAAAATCTATTTCTGGGCGAGAGACCTGTGCCGCCCAGTGAACCCTCCCTTGACTTCCCTCCCAACATGGGCCCCAAACCTTGGGTGCTATGAGGAGTGACGTCACTGGCGTGGGTTGGGTTAGTGGTAGTAGTGTTGAACGGCACCTCGCTGTGGCGGGGATTTTGAAGAGGAGATATCTAAATAGTGCGAGACCTCTGGTTGTGAATTATCACGCCCCAGTATTTTATACCGACACCTTATATAGGTGAGCGAGCTGGGTTCAACCTGGCATTCCTATGCTTTTTTTCTCTGGTATATATAGCAGTTATATTCCTTAGAAATAGTGCTCTAGGAGTATTTCACTGGGCGGCACAGGTCTCTCGCCCAGAAATAGATTTTTCCTTCGTCAAAATCCCTTTTTTGAAATTTCTGGAAAATCCTCGATATGTATATATATATGGGTTATGGAAAAAATCCACGAAGTGGTGAATCCGCGATGGTCGAACCGCGAAGTAGCGAGGGTTCACTGTATACTGTAATTTGTTACGCTTCTCTTTTAGAGAAAAGAGGATAAACCTTTCTTCCCCCCTGAGTGCCGCCATCCTAGGCGACAACCCTATCTTTCGTTATCGCCAACGAGTAGTTAACTCCGGCTTGACTTGGATAGTGTTTTACTGTCGATCTTCTTTGCCGGCGAGTATCCCGGCCTTGAAATATGACAGTAATTCAGGGTGTATTCTCCTGTAGCCGACAACGTTATCGACAGAGGAATAGTAATTCCTCTGCCGGCTACAGCCCTGTCGGCAAAGAAGCCAGGCTTCCCTAGTCTACAACCGAAAGTGGGCAATATAATTGCTGCCACCTTTTTCCCTTTTGGACTAGAAGACATGTCTTATATCTGGCAAGGTCACAGGCTAGGGAATCGTTATTCCCCTGCTCCCCATGACGGCGCTGGTATAGGAAACTAGGCTTCCTTAATTTACAGCCGAAAGTAGGAGGCATACTTGCCACCACCTTTCTCCTCTGTAAAATATAAGACCCTTTCCCTTCCCCTTCTGTCCTTTAGTGCCGGCCTAGCCGTCACAAATGTCCCTTGGCCGGTATTCTGCAATCATCCCCGCTAGCCGGGCTGACTGGGTTACCGGCTGGGTTCCTACAAACGGCAGTTAGCTTACCGCCTTGACCAACTCCCTAACGTATGCAAAGCTCCGGGAAAGGTTGAGCCGGCCCTGACAGCTGCTGGTGGGAAACCCATTAAACTGTTGAGAATTCTTCAGTCCTCTCTTGGATTGCCATCCACAAACCTTGTTACTGGCAGTACAGCTGGCAACAGAATTTTTGGCTGGATGGAAGCTAGAATCAAGGTATTCCTCCCCTTCCATTTGAATTCTCATTCTGGGAAGAAGGCTGTAGAGGCAATAGTCCCTACACTCCCAATTATTGTACTAAACTATAATAATATGGGAGTCCTTCTTCCCATTCTTTCTCTCCCCCTGTCAGCTAATGCCGCCAGGTACTAGCCTAACCCGGTAGTATACTGATTAAACTACAGTATAAGACAATACAGTAGCCAGTATTCCTGCAGTATAACAATACAGCAGTTAAAAAACTACAGTATATAATGATACAGTAGTATAAAATTTCCAACATAATCTGTCCATTGTTGAGACCGATTAAGATGTTGAGGTGAAGTATTCCTTCAACATCCTGATGAATCCTAGATCATCGGGACACCAATTATTACCATTCAGTATTAATATTCTACAAGTGGAGGAGTCAGTGTTAACCCTTTTACCCCCAGGCTCTTTGGAAATTTCCAACCCTTAACCCACAAGGGGTTATTTTCTTCCCAGCAAATTTTGGAGTATATATTTTTTAAATTGCTCTAACAGCCTTAATTTTTGTCATAGAGAGGTCAGGTTGGTCTCATTCTCTTGGAAAATGCCTGAATTTTGTCAAAAAATTATCATAAATATGAAAAAAAATTTTTTTATAGCATTTTTTGCAAGAACGTACCGGTACGTCCATGGGGGTAAAGGGATGGGTTTTGTGAAACGTACAAGTACGTCCTTTGGGGGTAAAAGGGTTAATATTCACTGACTCCGGCTCTACGTACGAGAGTTATTCCACTTTGTATTTTCCCTAATAAGGAAATTAAAAATATTAATATTGCAGGAGGTCACAACAATTGCCTGGAGAGGAAACTCAGATATGTGTCTTTCCTACTACTTTTCTAGCTTACTATCCTAAGCTATTATAAATAATAGTAAGTAATACTATTGTTAAGCATGTGTATTTATATCAGTGATATAAATAACCCTATACTCATTTCACTCTTTCTTTCCTCACAGGAGGAGCCTAAGGTGAAGTGTGCAGTCATGTTCTGCAACCACAAGAGTAAGGACTTTTGTGGGCACACGATGTGCAGGTCTCATGCCCCCTTCTCCATCGCAACTGAAATCCTGAGATATTGGGACCCGAAGGGTTGCATCGTCTGCTCGGCTCTGATGACCAAGGGATTTGGTGAAGATATCCCTGAGACTACGGAGTCAAGGGATACAGCAAGAGAAACTCTTCGGAGGTGGTTAAGAGGGCTCCAAAAGAACTCTCTTGGACCTTACCTGCCTAATGAAGCTGTGAGATGCCTTCTGTTCCCTAAGGCCCAATCCGACGCGGTTGTGCCCCAGGTACAGGTCAAGCCTCCCTTCATGCAGCTGACGATAGAGGCGGACATTAATAAGGCACTCAAAGGCATGGACATCCACCAGAAACGGATGTCGGAGGTGTCTACCGACAACGAAAAGGACCTTCTGCAAGAAGATCCTGAAGAAGAGGTGGCTCAACCACCCACGGAGGAAGAAGGATCCGTATCCACGATAACTGAAGACCCTCAGTTTTCTGTGACGGCATCAACCCGTGCCGTCAACTTCTTCAGCCCCAACTCCCCATTTTGAGCCGCTGTTAACCAGGAGCGAGGCGCTCCTAGGACAACTTCAGCAGATGATGGAAGCGTTTCGCAAGGAACAACAGAAGATTAGGAAGGAAGTAAGAGAAGTGAAACTTTCGGGCGCTTTCAAAGGCTCTTATGAGCCTATTAAGGTCTCTGACTTACCTCAATGCTCCGAAACCAACCCCTGGAGGTATGCGGAGCATATGCCTATGATGGATGGGAAGCTGTACATCTCCGAGAAGTTGGGGGTCAAACCCCTCGAAGATCTCGAATTCTGGCCTAACCTATCAGCATACCAAGATTGTTACGCGACTGCGGGATAAACCAGTATCTCGTGAGGAGACGGAACAAAAAGAGGTCATGGTCCTTGAGCATGACAAAGCACAGACTCTCTTGTTAAAGACCCTAAAGAAAGTCGCTTACACCAACTCCAAGGTTTCAGCTTTGAGCAAGAAGCATCCTACCTTCATTGCTCCTTCCTCCAGAGCTTTCCCCTTTTGGTCTAAGGACTCTTTCTTTTCAGCTTCTCAGGCGAACCCGCATTTGTCAACTCCTCCAAGGGATCGAACGATCCCCTTCCCTCCAGAGGGAGTGTCTGACAGCGCGACTGTCAGCCAGCAGCCCTGGTTCGGGACCCTGGTCAGACCTCTTGTGCAGACGATGAAGCCCGCCCTCTCTGACATGGGTCACAAATCAGTGGCAGTTTCCTCCCCCCTGAAGAGGAAGAGAGGAGTCTCTCTTGTGGAAACACCTCCAAGGCCTATTTTGTCTCCTCGCAGATCCTTGCGCAAGGCTCCTTCCCCCCCCCCCAGACTTTCTCTCCCTCACCGGATGAGAATTACCCATCCTCAGGAGAGTCGGACGAGCCGGACCGTTCCCCCATCGCACCAATGGGGGAAACTCCGCCTCTCCCTGAGAAGTCTTCTCGTTCAGGGGTGGAAAAGAGCCTGCACCCATCGTTACTCGAGTCCTGTATCCCGCCCAGGAGGAAACCGAAGGACTCTTAAGACGATCCCTAAATCGTCAACAAGGATCAGGCAGGAGCCATCTAAACCTTCAGAGGATGTCCACGTGTCCCCCCAGGAAGAACCACTGGGGACGGGAAACTTCGCTGCCAGTCCTTCAGGAGGAGAGCACCAAGAGTCAGAACACTCATTCTGGCAAGTCCTGACCCTCATGAGGAACCTCAATGGGATCCCAGACCCCGAGATTCCTCCTCGTGAAGGTAAGGACACGGTCTTGGACCATGTTTACGGCACCCAGAAACCCTCTAGGGCCAGTGCAGCTTTGCCCTGGTCTCAGGGGATGAAGAGTGCCAGGGACAAGGTTGAGGGCCAGCTCTCTGAGCTTGCCTCCTCCAGCAGATCCAGCGCCGGTAATAAGCTCCTCCCTCCTCCTCGAGTCCATCAGAGGAGGTACTTTGAGATCCTTGAGGAGTCTTGTTTGGGTCTTCCGATTCATCACTCCGTGGAAGAACTCACCGCGGGAGTCCTTCTAGAGAGACTCTCCAACTGGCACATGTCCTACTCAGCTACTGAGATCCTAAGCCAGGAGAAGGTCCCTAAGTGCGCCATGCAGGCAACTTCGTGGCTTGACATGTGGTTGGGGTCTCTGGTCATCCTGGTGCGGTCTGAGGACCTCTCCAAAGAAAGCACCAGGAAGGCTCTGGAGACTTTCTTGCTCTCGGGCACGCGGACCATTGAGTTTCTGGCCCGCCAAGTCTCGAGCTTGTGGGCCAATACGATTCTCAAACGACGGGACGCTTTGGCTGAGCGGTTCCACCAGTTCGGAGGTTAGCAGGCTCAGACACACTTCCGTGTTCGGTAAGAGTTTGTTTGAGCCTAAGGACGTGGAGCTTACCGCTGAGAGGTGGAGGAAGTCCAACCAGGATTCCCTCATCCATAGGGCCCTGACATCGAGGCCCTACAAACCTCCAGTGGCTCAACAGCCCCGTCCAGCTAAGGACACGAAGAAGACCACTGCAGCGAAGCCGAAGGTGTCTAAGCCCTTTCCTGCCAAGAGCAGAAGGAGCAAAAATTCCTCCAGGGGAGGCAAGAACCCTAGAGGTAACGGCCGAGGCTGTAAACGCTAGGGTCGGCAGTCCCCCTGCATGTCCACCAGTGGGGGGATGCCTACAAAGTTGCGCGATAAGGTGGCAGCAACTCGGGGCAGATACCTGGACGATTTCCGTGATCGCTCAGTTTTATCGCGTCCCATTCACAGCCTCTCTACCTCCCCTGACAGCGAATCCAGTGTCGTTGAGCTCTCTTGCCATGGGATCAGCAAGAGGGCAAGCCCTTTGGGCAGAAGTCCAGACCATGTTGAAGATGGACGCTCTCCAGGAGGTTGTAGATGGGTCCCCAGGCTTCTACAGTCGACTCTTTCTTGTGAGAAAGGCGTCAGGAGGCTGGAGACCAGTCATCGACCTCTCAACCCTGAACGGGTTTGTCAAGCAGACTCCGTTCAGTATGGAAACGGCAGACACGGTCAGACTCGCAGTGAGACCACGAGACTTCATGTGTACACTGGACCTGAAGGACGCGTACTTCCAGATCCCAGTCCATCCGTCTTCAAGGAAGTACCTAAGATTTTGCCTAGACAACAAGATCTACCAGTTCAAGGTGCTGTGTTTCGGTCTCTCCACAGCCCCTCAGGTGTTCACCAGAGTGTTCACCCTCATCTCTTCATGGGCTCACAGGATCGGCATCCGTCTCCTTCATTAACTGGACGACTGGCTGATCCTAGCGGACTCGGAGGCAACCCTTCTTCGCCACCGAGACAAGCTCCTCTAAGTTTGCCAGGATCTAGGGATCATGGTAAATCTCGAGAAGTCCTCTCTGCAACCCTCTCAGAAACTGGTATATCTAGGCATGGTCATAGACACCAATCTCCACAAAGCCTTCCCATCAGACGACAGGATAGCAAGGCTGAGGAAGTTCGCGAGGCCTTTCCTCAATCGAGAAGAACTCCCAGCCGAATCGTGGCAACGTCTCCTCGGCCACCTCTCCTCCCTGGCCCGTCTCGTTCCCAACGGTCGCCTCAGAATGAGATCCCTCCAGTGGCGACGAAAGTCCCGGTAGAATCAAGGTCACGATTCCCCGAACACTTTGATCCCTATGGGTCCTGCGGAACGGACGGACCTCCAGTGGTGGGTGGTGGACGAGAACCTACGAAAGGGAGTGGATCTTCTCGTCCTTCCCCCGGATCTGATGTTGTTCTCAGACGCATCAAAGAAAGGGTGGGGGGCCCACGTTCTGAACCACAGGACCTCAGGCCTGTGGTCAGAATCAGAAAAGTACCTTCACATAAACCTGTTAGAAATGAAGGCTGCGTTCCTGGCACTTCAGAAGTTCCACTAAGTCCTGGCGGGCCACTCTGTGGTGGTGATGAGCGACAACACCACGGTGGTGGCATATATTAACAAGCAGGGAGGTACCTTTTCGGAACAGCTATCCCATCTTGCAGTAAAGATCCTGAGATGGTCCGAAGTCTACTCGATCTCGCTAGCGGCTCGCTTCATTCCAGGCAAAAGGAATGTGCTCGCCGACAGTCTGACCAGAGCGACGCAGATACAGTACAGTGAACCCTCGTTTATCGCGGTAGATAGGTTCCAGACCCGACCGCGATAGGTGAAAATCCGCGAAGTAGTGACACCATATTTACCTATTTATTTAACATGTATATTCAGACTTTTAAAACCTTCCCTTGTACGTAGTACTGTTAACAAACTACCCTTTAATGTACAGAACACTTGATGCATGTACTACAGTACCCTAAACTAAAACAGGCACAAATATTAAAGGCGATTTTATATCATGCGTTTCCTAAACACGCCAAAAAGCACGATAAAAAATGGTAACCAATGTTTTGTTTACGTTTCTCTAATCATAATGAAGAAACAAACGCATTTAGTGTACACAACTGTGTATAGGTTAGTTTTTGCATCGATTATATTGATTATACAGTATGTTGATTTTGTTATTACCAATGTTTTACTTAATTTTTCTTAGGACTTCCAAATGAAATGCTTTTCTTTATGACGCCGCCTGAAACGACGGCGTCATAAAGTACGCTCAGTAAACAACCACGCTCAGTAAACAAAGAAGGCATTTAACGCGCATGATGAAAGTGATAAATAATGATATTACAGTAAAAGCTTTTAGAAAATATGTTATTACAAATATTATTTACCGTATCTATATAAAATCATACAGTACATACTGTACGTAGCAAAGCAGGAAAACAATTTACGAGAGAGAGAGAGAGAGAGAGAGAGAGAGAGAGAGAGAGAGAGAGAGAGAGAGAGAGAGAGAGAGAGAGATTGTTTTACAAATCTTGGGTTCTGATTCGTCATCTATCAGCGGTTGAACCAATCACAACCCGTCTTATATGCTACGTAGGTTACCAATTCAAAGTACAAGGTACCCTACGTATACAGTAATAATAATAATAATAATAATAATAAATAATGATAATAATAATGATAATAATAATAATGATAATAATAATAATAAATAATGATAATAATAATAATAATAATAATAATAATGATAATAATAATAATAATAATAATAATAATAATAATAATAGTAATAAGTTTAATAACAACAACAACAATAATAATAATAATAATAAAAATGATAATAATACAGCTTTATGTACGCTATTTTACGCTTGTTTTGTTGTAGGATATGTCTCTCTCTCTCTCTCTCTCTCTCTCTCTCTCTCTCTCTCTCTCTCTCTCTCTCTCTCTCTCTCTCTCGTATGCATATTCGAGATGTGATTTTTGCAACAAAGTATATTATTGGATGCAGTACTATGTACGTATACATACAAAAGATTCATGGAAAAGATGCACATCCATTACATTTGTAGCACAGTAGTAACCATCAGCAGCCTTACACCATTCTAATATGGTATGACTGCATCTGATTTGCGTTTCATGTTCGATTTAATTTTACTACGTACTGTATTCAGTACTGAATTATCGTATGATCACATTCTCTTTTCGTGTTTTATTTCTTTCTGTACTGAATTATATGTCATATGTAATGCAATGAACAATCAGTAAGAGCAGATATTACTAATTACAGTATTAATGGAATTACAGGTAACGAAATATCGTATTTGGGGTCTTCTGATATCGCGGTATTTTTGAAATTTCCGGAAAATCCGCGATATGTATATATATATGGGTTATGAAAAAAACCCGCGAAGTGGTGAATCCGCGATGGTCGAACCGCGAAGTAGCGAGGGCTCACTGTAGTGAGTACCGAGTGGTCTTTGGATCCTCAAGTAGGCAACAAAGTCCTGACTTTGTGGGGTTCCCCGACGGTGGATCTGTTCGCTACAGCGCTGAATTTCAAGCTCCCGCTGTACTGCTCCCCGGTCCCGGACCCCAAGGCTCTCCGGCAGGATGCCTTCCAACAACGGTGGGACAACGTCGATGTATACGCCTTTCTCCCGTTCTGTCTGATGAGGAGGGTGCTCAACAAGACCAGAATATCGGTCAATCTTTCAATGACCCTGATAGCTCCGCTATGGCATCACGCAGAATGGTTCCCAGACCTTCTGCAACTCCTCACGGAGGTTCCGAGAGAACTCCCTCCACGTCACGAGCTACTCAAACAACCACACCCCAACATCTTCCACAAAGCCGTAGCTTCGCGTCGACTTCACACCTGGAGACTATCCAGCATCTCCTCACAGAGAGAGGATTTTTGCAACAAGTTGCGAACAGGATGTCTGGTCACCTGCGCAAGACATCCGCAGGGGTCTACCAGGCGAAGTGGCGAGTCTTCTGTGGTTGGTGTCATGGAAGGGGTATCTCACTATTCCAGCAATAGCGGAGTTCCTCGTGTATATGCTGGAGGAAATGCGCCTTTCAGTCTCGGAAGTGAAAGGCTATCGCTCAGACTTAAGTCTTGCCTTCAGGCTTAAAGAAATGGACTTTTCTTCCTCACTGGAACTTTCCCTTCTCATACGGAGTTATGAACTTACCTGCCCTCAGTCGGAAATGAGACCTCCTCCATGGAACGTGGTTCGAGTTCTCAGGTCTCTGAAGAGACCTCCCTACGAACCATTACGCCAGGCTTCAGATCGCCACCTTACCTGGAAGACGGATTTCCTGCTAGCTTTGGCCTCGGCCAAGGGAGTCAGTGAGCTACATGGTCTCTCGTACGACATCGCCCATTCAAAGGGATGGGGGGAGGTAACGTTCAGCTTCGTCCCTGAGTTTGTTGCCAAGACTCAGAATCCGGGAGTGCCGGACCCTAGGTTCGACTCTTTCCAGGTTTCGAGTCTCCGTTCTGTAACAGATGATCCAGACCATCTCCTACTGTGCCCAGTGAGGAGTCTGAGGTTGTATCTTAAAAGAACAGCTGCAGTTCGTCCCCAGGTGCGAGCCCTGTTCGTGAGCACCGGGAAGACGAAGAGGAGGGTCACCAGGAATACCATCTCGGCCTGGATTCGCAAGGTGATACATCTGGCCTTGAATCCTGACCCTCCTCCGTCACGTCGCCCTAGAGCGCATGATGTCAGGGGCATAGCTACGTCCCTGGCCTTCAAGAAAAATTATTCAGTGTCGCAGGTCCTTCAAGCTGGGGTGTGGAAGCGTCAGACCACCTTCACGGCCCACTACCTGCAAGACATGACACACAGGAGGCTCGATACGTTCTCTATCGGCCCTGTGGTGGCTGCACAACAGCTGGTATAACCTCAGGCTCCTTAATGGACAAGTAGCAGAAGGTTGAGGGCATTGTTACCCGGTTTTAGTCTGTGTGAATGAAAAGATCTGTCTGGCCCTTATTCTTTTCTTCATCCTCTCCTCCCTTGGAGAAAGCAGCATCCTGGGTTCTCTGCACAGCTGACCTCGAACTTCTGCAGGTAAGCCATGCTCCCTTGTGTTCCTAGTATTAAATGTAATACTGTCATGTTCCCATACCCTGACGAGGTGGTATTGGGAGAGTCCTAGCCTAGATTTCCATCTGAAGAACTCCAGGTCAACTTCCTAGGACGAGTCACTTCTCACCTTCACACACAGCTTATGTAGGCCGCAACAGTTTCACAGCATGCCAGCGAGGAGCAGGGACCCCTTATTTCTTGAGTACTTACACACTCGAATTTGGGGTCCCCGGGCAAGCGAAAGCCAGTATGGCAGGGACTTACCTCCCTTCCTAAGGGTTGAGTCACCCCCATGTAAATAGCGTGGTTTGTATTTCAGTTACGGAACAAATAACAAATTCGTAGATAATTTTTATTTTTCCTAACTATACAAACCTTAGCTATTTACAAATATTTGCCCGCCAGCCCTGTCCCCTGGGATAAATCCTACCTCTAAGCAAAGTGAAGCATTCACCGTTGTGTGTGAGGGGGGGTAGCTAGCTACCCCTCCCTACCCCCCCACTAACTAGCGGCGGGGTAGTAAACCCTCGTTAAAACTTTTATGGCTCATCATTCAGCTACGCCGAAGTAATTACCCCATGTAAATAGCTAAGGTTTGTATAGTTAGGAAAAATACAAATTATCTACGAATTTGTCATATCGAACATCCTTCGAAACAGGCTGCCGAACGTCCTGAGAAGCAGTCTGCCGTTCGTCCTTCAAAACAGGCTGTCGAATGTCCTTCGAAACAGGCTGCCGAACATCCTGCGAAACAGGCTGTCGATCGTCCTACGAAACAGGCTGCAGAACGTCCTGCGAAACAGGCTGTCGAACGTCCTAGATTTCAGGACGCCTTCCGCTCTTCAAGTTACCTTATGGAACGTCCTCCAGGACGTCTTTCTAAGCGGCAAACAGCCGAACAGGTCGTTGAGGGGCAAGCGGTTCCCAGCGCTGAACGCTTGTCAGAAAGCGACGGCAAGCGCCTTTCAGGATACGATCCTAAACGCCCTACCTCTTACCATTTTTCAGACACTTCAGAAGTTAGTCTTGATTATGATGATGAGGCTCAATCTTTCCAAGATGACATTAACGCAGTTCAAGTTTAGGAACTCATTGGTTCCGATCGCGTTGATCGCAAGCGTTTGGCTGAGCCGCAAGTATCACGCCCGCTTGATATTATTCGCAATGATCCTGTATCTGTTGCTGTCGGAACTCAGGATATTCTCGAGAAGGATACTGCTCTCATCACTGTTACTCTCGATGGAACTTTACCAGAGAAGGACGTCGAACGTCAGCTTTCTCTTGTGGAGTTTGAGGAAGTGTCAGAAGACAAGGACTCTGTTTCTTTTCGTCATTCTGCCGACTTGAAAAAACTTATGAAAGTTTTTACTGAGGAATTCTCAGACTTCTTTGTGCCAGTGGCTCCCCGTTCGCCACCGTCTGAGTTTACTCTTGGGAAGGCTTCTAAGAAGGCTCGCTTTACCAAGATGGTTTTATCGCGATCATCTAAGAGGGCTCTAAAACTTATGGGTGACTGGTTGCAGTCTAAGAAAGCCTTAGGGAAAGCAGCTTTCGCTTTTCCTCCAGCTAGACTGGCCTCCAGGTCTAGTATCTGGTACGAGACAGGAGAAGTTCTTGGCTTGGGGATTCCTGCCTCTGCCCAGGGAGATTTCTCAAGCCTCGTAGACGCTCCTCGTCGGTCGGCCTTGAGGAAGACCAAGATCTTCTGGTCTACATCGGAGATGGACCACCTGCTCAAGGGCATATTTAGAGCCTTCAAAGTTTTTAACTTCTTGGACTGGACTCTTGGAGCTTTGGGTAAAAAAGTCGCTACTTTTAAAGAGAGGGATGCCTCTGTCCTAGGGCATTTAATGTCCTGTATGGACAAGGCTTTGCAGGATGGATCCAACAAATTAGCAGCACTCTTTTCTGCAGGCGTCCTAAAGAAAAGGGATCAGTTATGCTTGTTTCTTTCTCTGAGGGTTACTCCCTTCCAGAAATCCGAGCTGTTGTATGCACCTCTTTCTCCCTTGTTCCCACAAGAACTAATTAAGGAGATATCGTCAGCCTTGGCTCAAAAGGCTACTCAAGATCTGGTCTCTAAGACAGCCAGAAAAGCTCTTCCACCCTCATTCACCCGTCGCAAATCTAAGTAGGAAACTTCTTTTCCTAAGTTTTCCCAGTCCTTTCGAGGGAGATCTTCCAGCAGGGTAGCTCCAGACCTGACGCTAGAAGAAATAAGAGGAGAGACTTCAGAGTAGGGCAAAGCAGAGTCTGACTGCTTTTGCCTTCAGGCAGTAGGAGCCAGACTACTCAACTTCTGGCAAGCGTGGGAGAAGAGAGGAGCAGATCAATGGTCTATACAGATCTTGAAGGAGGGTTACAAGATCCCCTTTCAAGGGAATCCTCCTTTGGTCTTAGCTCCTGTGGATCTCTCTCCCAGATACAGAGAGGAGGCAAAGAGACAAGCTCTGACTATCCAAGTGTCTTTCATGTTGGAAAAGGGGGCCATAGAAAAAATACAGGATATATGTTCACCAGGCTTTTACAACCGCCTGTTCCTGGCACCCAAGAACTGGGGGGGGATGGCGTCCAGTCCTGGACGTTAGTGCGCTGAACAAGTTCATCCAGAAGACGAAGTTCTCAATGGAGACTTCAAAATCAGTTCTAGCTGCAGTAAGGAAAGGCGACTGGATGGTCTCTTTAAACCTCCAGGATGCCTACTTGCACATTCCAATCCATCCGAGCTTCAGGCCTTACCTAAGATTCGTCTTCAAGGGAGAAGTTTTCCAATTTCGAGCCCTATGCTTCGGCCTCAGCACAGCCCCACAGGTCTTTACAAAGCTCAGGCTAAATGTAGCAAAAATCCTCCACTTGAGGGGCATCAGAGCCCCCCTGTATCTCGATGACTGGCTTCTCAGAGCTCACTCATACGATCACTGCCTGAAGGATCTTCAGACGACATTGAACCTTTCAAAAGAACTGGGTCTCCTTGTCAACAAGGAAAAGTCTCTCTTGATTCCATCTCAAGAGATTCTCTATTTGGGAATGACGATTCGGAGTAAGATTTTTCGGGCTTTTCCATCTCCTTTAAGGATGGAGCAAGCCAGGTTGAAACTCCAATCTTTTCTAAGCAAGAATTGGTGTTCAGCAAGGAAGTGGATGAGTCTAGTAGGAACCCTCTCCTCCTTAGAACAATTTGTTCCCCTAGGAAGACTTAACCTTCGTCCTCTCCAGTTCCATCTCAACAGCCATTGGAACAAGGAGAAAGACCTAGAGAATATGTCAATTCCAATTTCGAACTCCATCAAAGACTGCCTTCGGTGGTGGGACGTACCGAACAAGTTCCAGGAAGGTCTCGACCTAACGCTAAAGAGCCCAGACCTTGTGTTATGCTCCGACGCCTCAGACTCAGGGTGGGGAGCAACCCTAAACAAATTGGAAGTTTTGGGACTGTGGTCAGAGAACCAAAAGAACTTGCATGTAAATCACAAGGAATTGTTGGCAGTTCTATTAGCCCTCAAAAGTTTCGAAGGATCAGTCACCAACAAAGTGGTTCAAGTCAATGCCGACAACACGACGGCATTGGCTTACATTGCCAAGCAGGGGGGAACTCATTCGATATCTCGGTACGAGACGGCAAAGAATCTCCTTTTGTGGGCAAGGGAGAGGAACGTTATCCTTTTAACAAGGTTCATCCAAGGGGAGAAAAACGTTATGGCAGACAGCCTCAGCAGAAGAGGACAGATCCTACCGACAGAGTGGACGCTCCATCTTCAAGTTTGCAAGAGCCTGTGGCGTCTTTGGGGTCGACCATGCATAGATCTCTTTGCAACATCAAAGACAAAGAGGTTAGAGGCGTATTGCTCCCCTGCTCCAGAAGCAGTCCACATAGACACATTTCTTTTGGATTGGACCAACCTAGATCTGTACGCCTTCCCACCATACAAGATCCTGTACAAAGTGGTACAGAAGTTTGTAACATTCAAAGGGACCAGAATGACCCTAGTGGTCCCCTTTTGGCCGTCAAGTGAATGGTTCACAGAGGTACTAGAAAGGATGGTAGACACTCCAAGAAGACTTCCATTAAGAGTAGATCTACTCAAACAACCCCACTTGGAAAGATTCCACCAAAATCTCCACGTTCTTCAGCTGACTGCCTTCAGACTATCGAAAGATTCACTAGATCTAGAGGCTTTTTGAAGGAGGCAGCTCAAGCCATTGCAAGACCAAGAAGAACTTCAACTATCAAAGTTTATCAATCCAAGTGGGAGGTTTTTAGAGAGTGGTGTAGAGTCAACTCTCTTTCCTCATCCAGTACCTCTGTAGCCCAAATTGCGGACTTCCTGCTCCACCTTCGAAGGAAGTGCAACTTCTCCTCGACTATTAAAGGATATAGGAGCATGTTAGCGACTGTGTTCAGGCATAAAAACCTAGACCTTTCTAACAATAAGGATCTGCAAGAACTTCTCAAGTCTTTTGAGACTACAAAACAACGAAACCAAGATTCACCAGCCTGGAATCTGGATATTGTATTGAAGTTTCTTATGAGCGACAGGTTTGAGCCATTGGGTTCAGCTTCTATGAAGGACCTTACTATGAAAACTTTATTTTTGGATAGTCTCGCAACAGCCAAAAGAGTGAGTGAAATACATGCGTTTAGGAAGAACGTTGGTTTTCGTGATGGTAAGGCTGTCTGTGCCTTACAATTAGGCTTTCTTGCCAAAAATGAACGCCTTTCTCAACCTTGGCCCAAGGCGTTTGAGATTCCGAATCTTTCGGATTTAGTTGGCAAGGAGTTGGAAAGAGTCTTATGCCCAGTAAGAGCTCTGAGATGCTACTTGGATAGAACAAAAGATTTACGAGGCAATTCTGAAGCTCTATGGTGTTCGGTCAAAAAGCCCTCGTTACAGATGTCAAAAAATGCCTTGTCATTTTTTATCAGGCTCTTGATTAAGGAAGCACATTTACATTGTAATAAAGCAGACCTTGGTCTTTTAAAGGTCAAGACTCAAGAAGTCAGAGCAGTAGCAACATCGGCAGCATTCAGTCAGAATAGATCATTGCAAAGCATAATGGACACAACCTTTTGGAGGAGCAAATCTGTGTTCGCTTCATATTATTTGAAAAGTGTTCTGACTCGTTACGAGGACTGCTACACTCTGGGTCCATTCGTAGCAGTGAGTGCAGTAGTGGGTGAAGGATCCACAACTACGTTCCCATAATCCCAATAACCTTTTCTTCTCTTGGTACTTTTATTTGTTTTATGGTTGTTTATGGAGATTGTGTCAGTCTTCCACAATCATTGGTTTTAGTCAGGTGGTCAATTTTGTTCCTTGAAGAGTGCCCGGAACTGGTTATTTGAGGAGGTTCTGTCATAATGAGGTATATACACCGGTTTGACAGTCCCTACGGGATCTTCAGCCCCCTGGGAGGACCGCTGGATCTCATAAGGCTAGCAGACATAATGAGGCTGAGAATCATTGAAGTCAGCTTCCTTAGTAAGTACGAACCCTTAAGTTTGTTTTGATTAACTCTTAAGCAGAATTCCAGATATACTAGCTGTCTCTAACCCTCCACCAAAGGTGTTAATCAGCTATATATATAACTACCGGGTAAGTCTGTTTAAAAATGGTATTTTCATTATAAAATAAATTTTTGAACATACTTACCCGGTAGTTATATGTAATTTAAGTCCCACCCTCCTCCCCTCTAAGAGACTAGAGGCATGGAATATATGAGCATTCCTGGAATGGTTCCCAGGTACCTCGCTAGGGCGCAGGGGTGGTACACCTGGCTATCCAATCGGCGATTGGCGCGAGTTTTGAATTTTCTGCCGTGACGTCAGGGACGTAAGCTATATATATAACTACCAGGTAAGTATGTTCAAAAATTTATTTTATAATGAAAATACCATTTTTGGGTGAGACAGCCATGTCGTCCTGATGAAAGGTTCCTTTAATTAGCTTCCTAGGGTATATTTGACTACAGTGATATTCCCAGAGAATTTACCTTTAGGTCTTCAGAATTCTAACTCCTTGCGCGAATATCCTTAAAATTTCTCCAAAAGATATCACATAATATCAGGGGACGTATATCTTGATACGACACATAGCAATCTTCACCCCGAATAGCGTTTTCGCTTCGAGGGGGAAAGTGGCAAAAATAGAAGGGGAGCCGTTATCAAGGTACCCTTCCTCCGTTACTACCTTGCGTATCTAGATGGTGCCATCGTCGCCGTCATGTTTATTCCTTGTAGCATTGAGCAAGGTGCTACAGATATAGTAGTTTCGGGAGGGATCCTGCCAAGGCCTTTTTTTATAAAAAGGAGGGCGGGACCATCAGGACGACATGGCTATCTCACCAAAATTTTTCGCTTCGCTCAAAATCCAATTTTTGGGCTCAGGCCATGTTGTCCTGATGCAAGGTTACCAGAGCATTATTTAAAAAGTACTGTATCTGTGGATTTTGCAAATGTTTCTTAACCTTAAGACAATATTTCTTTTGTCACTCAGACCATAGAGACATATGGCGTTACAGTTAAACGTCATTACTTCTAATCATGAACTATTTTAGTGCTTCCTGCCCCCTGCAGGGAAGAGTCATAGTAGACTCAGGAAAAAGTCTTGAGGTTTGCATATCCCATATGAACAAACCTAGCAACAAGAGCATACAGGTCTCACTGTATAGAAAGCCAGTCGAAGTTTGTATTCTCAATAAAAGCAAAGGTATATGAGCCACCCTAGCATCCAGAGCACACAGGCTTAGCTGTATGCAAATCAGACAAGTTTGTACCCATGTTGGAGTAAAGTATGCATAGGCAGAGAAAGGTTGTATTCATGTTAGAACAAAGTTATTTATTTTGTTCACATGTCAATATGCAGATTATTAATGCTTACTTCACCTGAAAGGGAATAATAATTAATGCCACAAAACTGAAAATTTATTAAATTTTCTGATATGCATTTCTGTGAATGACTGTCTTTTCACACTGTGTAAAGAACACATGGCACGAGTGTTATCTCTATGTTTCTTCACCTTTAATAACTGGACACTTAGTGACACTTCACTTTACGTGTTGCACTGTGAGGTGTCAACACGTACACCCGATTCTTAACAGTCCCAATCAATTCACTGTTCCTTGCAGCGTAAGCGACAGGTTTTAGCACACTACCTGCCGCCCCCACATACCTTTTCAGCTCTTGCACTTGCTTCGCATAGTGTTTAAGAAACACTCTGGATGACTTCCATCCAGTATACGAGCGAAGGTGCTCAAAATCCATGTATTAGAAGAAGTTCAATGACGAAGCAATTTTTCTGGGATCATGACCTGCGGGTGTACTGTCAGGATCCGCTCTGTGAATGAAGTAGGTGATCTTCGCCCTTAGTTGTTTTATGGATAAGTTTGAGCCCGAGGTTTCTCCTTTAAAGAGCTGTCCTCCCCTGAAGTCTGAAGTTCTACGAAGATAGAACCTCATCCCGAGAAAGGGCCACTATTTCACTAACTAGAACAAACAAGAATATAACTTTTTGAGTCAGGTCTTTCAGAGAGCAGTCCTCATTGTTCACTGTTGAGGCAAAGTGTAGGACCTTATCCAAGGACCATGAGATGGGCTTCGGAGGTGCTGGAGGCCTAAGTCTAGCACAGGCCTTAGGGATCTTGTTAAAGATTTCATTGGATAAGTCTACTTGGAAGGCGTAAAGCAGAGGTCTAGTCAAGGCTGACTTACACGTTGTTATCGTGTTGGCTGCTAAACCTTGTCCATGAAAGTGAATAAAGAAGGATAAACAGAAATCTGTTGAGATGTCTTTAGGTCTTCTTGACCTGACAAAAGCAACCCACTTCTTCCAAGACGACACATATTGCCTTCTGGTAGATCTAGACTTTTATTCTTCTAAGAAGTCTATACTGTCTCTCAAGATCCGTAACCTTTTCTTAACTGCTAAGGAGAGAAAATCATGGGATGAAGGTTTTGGGTTTTCTGTGATGAAGCGAAGACAGTCGACTTCTATATTTGTCGAGTCAGAACTAGGTTCGGCAGAGGGACCAGCCTCAGCTTCAATTCCAATACTAGAGGAACCAATTGCTCTTCGGCCACTTGGGAGCCACAATGGCTGCCGTTCCCTGAAAGGATCTCAGCTTGTTGAGGACCTTCAACAGAAAGTTGGTTGGAGGGAACAGGTAAACGCAGGTCCATCTGTTCCAGTCGAGGGACATGGCGTCCACCGCTTCCACTAGAGGGTCCTCGTATGGGGCCACATAACGAGGTAGCTTCTTGTTGTCGCTCGTCCCGAAGAGGTCGATCTGCAGTTCTGGGACTTGACGTAAGATGAAGGAGAATGATCCTGCATCTAGGGACCATTCTGACTCTATCGGCGTGAGCCTGGACAGAGCGTCCGCCGTCACATTGCTGACCCTTGAAGGTGAACTGCTGATAAGTGCCATCTCTTCTTTTCCGCCAAGCGGAAGATGGCCAACATCACTTGGTTGATTTGGGTTGATCTCGAACCTTGACGATTCAAACATCTTACTATCACCTTGCTGTCCAGAATCTGTCTTATGTGGACTGAATGGCGAGGGGACAATTTCTTCAGCATGAGAAAGACAGCCATGGCTTCCAAAATCTTGATGTGGAAGGTCTTGAATAGGGAGGACCAAGTCCCTTGGACTTTCCGTTGGTGCGAGTGACCTCCCCATCCTTCCTTTGATGCATCTGTGTGGATGATGACTGAAGGTAGAGGTGGTTGCAAAGGCACCGACCTCTTCAGGTTCTTGGCCTTCGACCATAGCTTGAGAAGTGATCGTAGTCGAGTCGGTATCGGTCTTCTTAGATCTCTTCGAGCGTTTGATGCGTATCTCCTCCAGACTCCTAATGCATCCTTTAACTGTGCTCTTAGCACCGGGTCTGTCACTGATGCAAACTGAAGGGAGCCCAGCACACACACCTGTTGGTGTCTTGATATCCTGTCGGATTTCAGTAGTCTATTAACAGATCCCGCTATCTCTCTCCTCTTCTTTGGTGGAATGGAGAGACGGTGTGACTGTAAGTTCCAATGTATTCCAAGCCATTGAAACTTCTGAACTGGAGATAGTCGAGACTTTTTGACGTTGATCTTGAATCCCAGATGTTCCAGGAACTGGATCACTTTCTTGGATGCTTACATGCATTCCGTCTCGGATGCTGCCCACACCAGCCAATCGTCCAGGTAGGCTACCACCTGAACACCTTCTAGGTGTAGTTGTTGAACGACTGCATCTGCAAGCTTTGTAAAGATCCATGGGGTTATGTTTAGTCCGAAGGGCATGGCTCTGAAGACGTATTTCTTCTTCTGTAGCCTGAATCCTAGGTAGGAGGAGAGTGGGCAATTGATTGGACTATGCCAATAGGCATCTGCCATATCTATGGAGACTGTGTACGCCCGTTTTGGCAGCAGGGTCCTTATGTGTTGAAGGGTTAACCCCCTGAACTTGTAGTTTTCAATGAACTTGTTGAGTGGCGACAAGTCCAGAATGACTATGAGTTTGTCTGAGTCCTTCTTGGGAACACAAAACTGCCTTCCTTGAAATTTGATGGACTTTGCCCTTCTTATCACCGTTTGCTCAAGAGTTCTCAGGTATATTCTTCAAAGACGGGGGTGGAGTGTTGGAAGAATTGAGGAAATGATGGTGGAGCTGTCCTCCAGCTCCAACCTAGTCCGTTCTTGATTAGGCTTTGGGCCTCCGGTTCAGGCAGCAGCTCTTCCACTTAATGTAACCTAATTTCACTGTGAGGCAAGAGCTAAAATTTATACAATGTAAAGGTCAAATACTCAACTTTCTAGAGACAGAAGAGGCTGAAGATTGCATGAAAAAAATCCAATGAGATAAGCGAAAACACGAGAGCGAACAGGAAAATCACCGAGCTAGTAGCACTACGCTTAAAGGAATAAATATGGCGTATCAAGATGTATGTCCCCTGATATTATGCGATAACCTTGAGAGAAATTTTAAGGATATTTGTGCCAGGAGTTAGAATTCTGGAGACCTAAAGGTAAATTCTCTGGGAATATCACAGTAGTCAAATATACCCTAGGAAGCTACTTGAAGGAACCTTCCATCAGGACGACATGGCCTGAGTCCAACAAAAAAAAAAAATAATAATAATAATAATAATAATTATAATTACAATAATAATAACAATAACAATAGTAATAATAATAATAATGATAATAATAATAATAATAATAATAATAATAATAAAGGGATTTTGACGAAGGAAAAATCTATTTCTGGGCGAGAGACCCGTGCCGCCCAGTGAAATGCTCCTTTAGCACCATTTCTAAGGTAGGCCTATATAACTGCTGCAGTTATATACCTTAGAAATGGTGCTAAAGGAGCATTTCACTGGGCGGCACGGGTCGGAGCCCAGAAATAACAATAATAATAATAAAATAATAGAACTTATGAAATGTGATAATGTAAGATTCGTGTTTTTTTTATCGCTATTGGTCATATACTTCACTTTTCTTGAGATTATCTTGTCAAGACAGACCAAATATTTCTGAAGTAATCTTCAAATAACATTGTCCTTTCAAGATATTTTAGAAGTAATTTTTTCTGCATTAAAAAATAAAGGTACATAGTTTATATCATCTGAATATCATATTTGTTTTCAGACTGTTCTCAGTGGAGTCTGCCACATTCCGATGGTAATGGGTAGCTATTTGCATAATGGCCATCTAGGTTTATCTCTTGGCTTTTGTGCTCATCGTCTTCATCTCACCTTTGGTCCAGCATACTTGCTTTCTAAGAATAGCTCAGGATTGCATCATAAATATTTACCAAATACAGAGGTAAGTTTTAAACCTCAGTACTGTACTTTAGTACATGAAGTAATTTGATTGAATATTTACTGCATTATAAGCTTTATTAACATTTTAATTTACTCCAGGAATTAATAGTCATGTTGAAGTCAAATGATGATTTGTAGAAATATGGAAAATTGCAAAACCTGCAAAATCACAAATAGTGTTGATAAAATGCCTTTAATTTAGTTATATCAACAATGAGGGTTTTGTAGATAAATGTAAATTTCAAAGTACAGTACTCCTTTATAACTCCTCTCTGCCACTTTCAGCAACCTTTGTCCCTGGCTCATTTCTCTCTTGAATATAAACCTATTTAACTTATGCATTTCTCTTATAAGGATTTTGGTAGTTCTTGTTGATGTCTTTTAGAATATATATAGTATATTTCTTCCTTTTCTTGTGCATTTAGCATAGATGGATTTGAGTGGTCTTAGTGCTGCAGCTTTGGTTTATAAAAATTCCAGAATTTGAGAGAGAGAGAGAGAGAGAGAGAGAGAGAGAGAGAGAGAGAGAGAGAGAGAGAGAGAGAGAGAGAGAGAGAGAGAGAGAGAGAGAGAGAGAGAGAGAGAGATATCAACCTCTCCTCTGAACAAGTTTGTTTGTCAAAGTTCTGGATGGAGACAGTATAGCCTGTGCCGTCTTCTGTTAAAGAAGGAAACTTCATACTTTCGGTAGACTTGAAGGATGTATACATACAAGTTCCTGTTTGTCTTCTCAAAAGTACTTCCACTTTTCTCTTTACTGTACTACATACCAGTTCAAGAATGTTCTGCAGTGTGTGTATGGCTCTCCATGTGTTCACTTAGGTGTTCACCTTGGTAGTCACTTGGGCCTACTCGCAAGGGATAAGTCTGCCGACGTATCTCAATTATTCATTAATCCTGGCATTTTGCCACAATGTGTAGATTGTGGTAAACTGGGAGAAATTGAATCTCATACCCAAGCAGAAGTTGAAGCACCCGGGCATGCTGATACACATGGCAAAAGCAACAGACTATTGCATTAGCAGGCTCAGGGAGGTTGAGTGATCTTTCCTGTTAAAGACAAGTACCAGCTCGGCGCTGGCAATGTCTTCTCGGTCACCTTTTGTCTTTGAAAAAGCTCGTTCCTCACGGGTGACTCCACCAGAGATCCCTTAAATGGTCTGAAGGATCACTAGTCTTCTGTTCTGTTGAAGATTGCCTGGCCCTTTTGGCCAAACATGGGCTTTTGCAATCTTGCAGCACGTAGGTGTTTGGGTAGGATATATTGGGATAGGTAGTTGGGTAGGGGTTATTCTGCAACATTTATTTTAGGATATTGGGATAGGTTTTGGGTGGTGATTGGATGTTTGAAAAGGAGTGATTGACTGTGGAATATCATCCTATGAGCCCACTGGCTCCAGTCTGAGTTAGAGAGAAAGAGTTATAGTAGCAAGTCCCGATAAGTAGGAGAGCTCGGGAAGGAGTTGAAAGTTTGTAGTCAGAGAAGTTGATATAGGTGAAGTGAAAAACTTCATAGTGGTTTAAGCTTAAGTGTGAGATAGAGGGATAGTGTGAGATTTCAGCTGAGTAGGAGAGATCTGAAGAGGAGGAGTTATAGTGGTTTTAGTGGTAGAGATAGGGTGGAATATGAAATTCCTGTACCTGTAAATGATAAAGAAAAAGGGAGAGATAAAAAAAAAAAGAGGTAAAAATAAAGATTATTTTTGAGACAAACAAAGGGAGATGAAGGTGTAGATGGCTACACAGGCCGCTGTGCGGGTTGCCATCTGAAGAGAGAAAAATGTGTTGGAGGTCAAAAAGACCCCCCCCCCCCCCCCCCCCGATCCCTGCTCCACCCCCTGACCGACAACACAGGCCGCAGTGCGACAACTGGCTATCAGCCGAGAGGAGGGGAAGATGTGCTGGGAGTCAAAAAGGACCACAGACGACCCCGGCCACACCCCCAGACAGGCAACACAGGCCGCTTGTGCGACAACGGACTGCCAGCCCAGAGGAGAGAAAGATAAGGCCGCAGCCGCCAGCAATCCCCCAGCTCCCAGCACAGAATTGTAGAGAAGATAAGGTTTCTCTTTTAATTGCCACTTAGATTTTACGTCGACTTTGTTGCAACGTTATCTCGGTGGAGGGTAACTCCGGAGAAAGGCTGAGAGGGTATTGGGATTGTCAATGATATGCATGACAATTTCTGTTGCAGTAGCAGGAGTATTGGGATTAAGATCCTGCCGAAGTATGCTTGTTTCCTGACCTTGCTGTAAGATAGTGCTGTAAAGGTTCTTCTGTGTCCTGATTACAGTACTTGCATGGTCTAATTGGTCTATGCTGTGCTGCAGGGTCTTGGCCATTATCTAAGATGATCTGCCAGTTGCATAGATATCCCAGTCGCAGTCTGCAAATAATTACTGCGTCCTGGCGAGGTGTTTGTCTTGCAATTGGGTGTGGTAGTATGTTTGTAGCTTCAATGTACCACTTTGCAGATCTTGAGTCATCAAGGAAGGCTCTTCTAACTTCACTAGTCTTTTGAATGTAGCAGTAGGTAGCCATTTTATTTTGAATGGTTTTTAATGACTGTTGCAGAGTAATGCTGATAGTTTGGCACATTAAGGCCGATTTAGCTAGGTAGTTGGCCTCGTCGTTGCCAGAGATTCCTGTATGACTTGGTATACAATTCAAGGTGACTTGCCTGTTGTTTCTTTGGTGGAGCAGGGCTAAGAATTTAATTGCAATGATGAGGTGCACATTCTCTGTAGGTTCCTTGTTGCTGAGGGCTATCGTGGCTCCTCTGGAATCTGTATGGATCGTTGTGTTCCCGTTTTGTTGATTGGCAGAGTGTTCTAGGGCTTTTGCAATGGCCACTAGTTCAGTTTGCAATGTGGAGGCATGGTTGGAAAGTCTCCAGTTTGCTTTATATCCTGATGTAGAGATAACTGCAGCCGCGGCTGCAGGGATTGCACGGTCAACTGATCCATCTGTGTAGTAGGTATGAGGCGCAGGAGTGTTCCTGATTGCATTTTTTGCAGCTGCATTGAGTTGCTCTGGCATGCAGAGAGCCTTGCTTGCTGCTGGTAGGATAGTGAAGTTGTATTTGATGGGATCACATGCCCAGGGAGCAGGAGGGATGTAGCCCTCATACATTTGTTGTCCCTTGATTTTGTGAGCCTTGTTTTGCATCTGCATTCTTCTGAGTGTATCCAGTAGTTTCTTTGCATGGGAGCTGGGCGGACCTAGTTCTTCAGCAAGAGGTAGAAGCCTTTTTATTTTATCATTGAGTGGGCTTTTTCTGTCTGCAATGATTGACTTGAATATGATGCTGCTATTCCTTATGTCAATTCTGGCTGACAGGGAGATTAGGTTAGTTTCTGCTCTGAGTAGGCAGAGTCTTGTCCACATTGGAGAGCCACTGATGAGTCTCATGGCATTGTTTTGGACTACTTCTAATAATGCTTTTTGAGTGTCGGTCAATGCAGTAAGTGTGGGTGCTGCACAATCAATGTGGGATCGAATTGCTTGTAGGTAAAACAGCCTTAGGAGGTTGTTAGATACTCCTTGTTTAAGGGAGGTCATGCGTTTCATGGCTGATAGACGGATTTTTGCCTTCTCTCTGAGGTAGGTTACTTCATTAGCTGCTGACAGGGTTTTGCTAATGATTACCCCGAGATACATGAATTAACTCACCCATTCGATGTCCTCACCTCTCAGTGTGAAGTTTTGAGGGTTTTGCGAGTGTTTTATAGCCATTGCTTTGGTTTTGTTGGTATTGATCTTTAGGCCAAGATCATTGCATTTGGCTTGGATCATGTCAAGAGCTTTTTGCGTAATATTTCTGGCATGAGCTTTGTTTGGGCATACTATGCATATGTCATCTGCATATATGAATATCTCCACTCCTTTTGGGAGTTTTAGAGTGGCTAAGCTCTCCATCAGTAGATTGAACAGGTAGGGGCTGAGTATGCCTCCTTGTGGTGTTCTGTTTTCTAGGGGGATGAACTCAGTGGTTTTTCCTTTGAAAGTGACTCTGGCCTCTCGATTTTGTGTGTAGTTTCGAGTCTAGGCCAGTAAGTGTCCTTTCACTCTTTTCAACAAGTGTGAAGAGTATAGCTGGTGAGCTAGCTAGCTCAAAGGCTTTCTCGAGATCAAGGAATATGACAAAAGCTTTTTTGTTGTTAATTGTTGAGAGGACATCTGTGATGCATTCCTGAGTGCCTATGCCATTTCTGTAGGCATATAGGCGATGATGTAGTTGTCCTATTTTCCACTGCAGTCTATTGAGTACCATTCTCTCAGCTACTTTCTCTATGCAGCTTATCAAAGCTATAGGTCTGTAGGTATTTGGCTCCTTAGGTTTTGGAATAGGTTTGGTGTCCTGCTGGTTCCATGTGGTTGGACGTATGTCTTTCCGTATGGGTCCTGTTTATCAGATGCAGGTAGACCAATTTGGCATGGTTTCCCATGTTCCTCAGCATGCTATATGTGATGAGATCAGCTCCAGGGGCAGTGTCCTTCTTGCCTTTTGATGGGGCCGTATTTAGTTCTTCCATGGTATAGGGGTGATCAGTGTCATCTACCATGTTGCAGGCGGCTTCTATGATGTTGTTCCTGATTGGGAGCAGAGTTCTCTGCCTGTTGATGGTTGGCAGAGGTAGATTGATGCTTTTTGCTCTGTCCACAAAGTTGTTAGCAATCCTCTTGGCTTCAGCTAATGGGTCTGGGTGTGTAACTCTGGGTGTATTGTATTTCCCAGAGACTTAGTTAAACCAGCCCCATATTTTGGCTAGGGATGTGCTGAAGTTGACCTCGTTGCACCATGAGTACCATTTTGTCTAGTTTTACTTCCAGTGATACTTGTACAGAATGCTTGATGATCTCTACAAGTAGATTATGTAGTTCATCTGTTCTGTGTCTTCTGAGAAGTTTCCTGGTCCTGTTTATTCTAGTATTCATTTCTTTGATGCGGCTGTTATAGTACCAGGCATCCGCATGTTTCTTCTCAGAGTACTTTTTTTGTGGCATGGATACACTGGCTGCTACCTCTAGTTGTTTGCTGAAGTCGGTAGATAGGGTGGAGATATCATTATGCGGGTGTTTGATATATTCCAGAGCCCACTCTGTCATGGCTGTTTTGAATTTTTCCCAGTTAGCAAACTCTGGGTTCCACCTTTTTGGGGACGGAGGAGGAGGTGGGTATTTCTGCAATTCGAGTGTTACTTCAATGGCAAAGTGATCACTGATTAGTACAGGACGTGGTTGCCATTTAGCTCCTCTTTGTATGGCACTGGATAAGAAGGTAAGATCTAGACGACCTCCTTTTAGATGGATGGCTTCTGTGACGTTGTTGAGCAGTGCTACATCAGGATATTCTTGCAGTAGGGCATGCAAGTGTCTGCCAGTTTGATTTGTTTCTGATATTGAGTTCAGGAACTGATGATGAGCATTAAAGTCGCCTGCAATAATTGAGTCTTCGTTGGAGGCTTCTGCAAAGAGTGCCTCGGCATCGATATTGTTTGCTGGGGATTTGTATATGTTGTGGACTGTTAGCATTGTGGCTAGGAGAGATATCTGGATACTTAGCGTCTCTGCCTCGGTGCCACCGTCTATGCTTGGTAGTAGTTTGGAGGGGATACGCTGCTTTTAATGAGGGTAGTCAGTCCTCTTGTCGTTGGTGATTGATACGTTGTGTATACTTTGTATCCTGAGAACGTGAATGGTATGTTCTCATTAAGCAGAGTTTCTTGCAGTATGATAATGTCAAGGTTTTGCACTGAGGTTTGAGATTGAAGAAATGGAAGCTTGTTTCGAAGTCCACAAATATTCCATTGGAGCACTTTTACCCGAGTGTTTTGGTTGTTGCAAGTGGTTGT
Organism: Palaemon carinicauda; assembly: GCF_036898095.1. Lineage (NCBI taxonomy): Eukaryota > Metazoa > Arthropoda > Malacostraca > Decapoda > Palaemonidae > Palaemon > Palaemon carinicauda. The sequence continues at coordinate 78,820,990 of NC_090742.1, read as the reverse complement.
ATGAGGTCCATTTGCAGTAGGAACTATGAAGGGAATAGAGCTCCTAGTTCCTTGGCGGCGTTGTCAAACACGAAGTCATCCAATGACTCCTGAGTGAATTTGATTTTGCGGGATCGCAAGAAGTTACGAAGGATGTTGCTGATGGCTGCCAGCAGAGCATTCATGGGACAAGCAGAGAGGTCGTACTCACTGCTGTCTATGTTGAAAGGTTGTTTGGAGGGGCGTGAGGCGCTAGATTTGCTTGTGGCGGTGGAAGGTAGGTTGGGAAATTCCTTTAGGGAGTGGGAAATGTTAGGTGTGTGAGTGGTTGGTGCAGAGGAGGGTGGGTTGGGTTCTGGTTGTTTTGGCTGGGTGACATTAGGAGAATTGGTTGGAGAGGTAAGTTTTAAAGGTGAGGGAGTGCGGGGAGTATGGGTTAGGGATCTTTTTTCTTTGGAAGGAGGTTTAGGAGGATGTTGAGGTTTAGGTGCTGGAGGGGGGGTTGGTGGAGAGGAAGGTTCAGGAATGGCATGTCTGGAAGGGTTAGGATTTTGTTGGGAGGTGTGGTTGGAAGGTGTAGGGTTTTGTTTAGTTGGAGGTGGCTGCATTCGACGCTGTTGACGTGGATGGAGGTTGCAGTGGCGGTCTGCTCCCTGACGGTCTGCTATTCTCTGAAGTCTGTGGGGGCATCTATCATGCCAAGCATTCCTCCACAGTTAGGGCAGCGGGCGATGGTTTTGTGCCCTGCTTTGTGCCTGGCAATACAATAGGCGGTGGGGTGCTGTCTGCTGCTGCAAACCCCACAGATCTCCAGACCTGTGCAGCGGGATTTATGGTGTCCAAACTTTTGACACCGGAAGCATCGAAGTGGCTCCTTGAAGTACTCTTTGGTGCGGAAGGTGCCCCAAAGGCCGAAGGATAGGTGAGGAGGGCGAGCTCCCTTGTGGACAGCCTCCAATTTGTGGGATCTACCTCCGGCTTTTCCCTCACATCTCTTGACAGTGATGATGGAGGGATGTGGAGCACTAGTTCCAGTGGAAGGTCGAGGTCATAGACAACGATGATGGTGGTGGGTCTCTCATTGATGTCCAGTTTTAGGATGTTTTCCTGTTGCTCTAGGTAGGTCTTTGTCTGCTCATCTTTGGCTGTTATGATCAGTTGTCCCCTGCGATTGGGACATATGGTCATGTTGAGGCAAGGATTGCTAGCTTCCATGGCAACTATGGCAGCATAGAATGTTATCCTGGGTCCTGGAGTAAAACTGAACTTGGAGTCTCCAGTTGCTGCTGTTTGCGAAGGTGGGTCTTGAGAGGGGGTATTCTTAGTCTCAGCTCCTTCTTGGGTCGCTGGTAGGTGGTCCGGGTTCTGCACGGGGTGGTCCCTTGAAGTTCCAGGGACTGGTTCCGTTGCAGGTGATTGAGGGCGCTTTGCATGGCTCCTCAAAGTAAGGCCTCTGGGTTTCTTGATCCTCCCCCTCTCCACTCTTGTTTGAGGAGAAGAGGTGGGGATAGGGGATGAACCCCTTTCTGCCATTGCAGAACGTGATGGTGGTCTTCAGCTGTCGAACGATGCATACTGCAGGTGTCGTCTCAATAAAGAAATAAAAGAAAACTAAAATCAAGACTAAGTTAAGTCTTGAAAAATCGCGAACACTGAAATAACTCTACGGGAAATGCAGTGAAAATTTCAGTTACTCGCTGGTTAAAGTCGATCCTTTCACTAGCTTGTTAGTGAAGAGGATGATCACTAGTCAGCCAACAGAATCTCCCATTCCTTCCTGTTCCACTGGGACAAGGGGTTCGGGACAATCTGACCTGGTGGCTCGACGAGGACAACCTTAACAGGGGAGTCCCAATCGACTCTATGCCTCCGGACATGCAACTGTTCTCGGATGCATCTAAGGAGGGGTGGGGAGCAAACCTGGATGACTTTGTTGTCTCAGGGGTGCGGAACTAAGAAAAAAGGCATCTGCACATCGTCTTCGAGAGGCAAGTAGCCTTTTGAGGGTTGCAAGCATTGCATAATGTTTGAGGCACTCTGTAGTGTTGATGAGAGATGACAACACTGTACAATAGTGGCCTACTTCAACAAGCAAGGGGGCATAGTCTCACACCCTCATTTTGGCCAGACAAAGCAGATACACATCAGGGTGGTGTTTCTTGCTTTGGAGCTGTCAGCAAGGTACACTCCAGGCAAGAGATATGTACCAGTTGACACTCCAGTTGCCAGGGGCAGGTTGTAGGTACAGAGTGGTCTATTGTACATCCTCTTGTAGCAGAAAGGCTTCTTTCACTGTGGGGCTAGACAGGGATTGACTTGTTTGCCACGCTTGAACAGTAAGCTCCCCGTGTTTTTCTCTCCCATTCCAGACCCATGTGCATTGTTCGAAGATGACTTCAAACCACCACAGGATCATCCAGACATTTATGCCTTAATGCCATTCAGCATGATCCAGCCTGTAACCTGCAGCGTGTGCCGACGATTCCGCGCAGGACAGTTCAGCGCCGACAGTTCAGCGCTGCCAATTCAGCGAATGACAATTCAGCTTAGAATCAATTCAGCGCATGACAATTTAGCACAACGATAAATCAGCACAAGGACAATTCAGTGCAAAAATGCACATACATTCACCCTTATCTTATTATTAGCATATAAAGATTATTATTATTATTATTATAATTATTATTATTATTATTATTATTATTATTATTGTTGTTGTTGTAATTCATGGTTTTTAACAATAACAACCACTGAATAAATAAAGAAAGTTATAGTACAAGCTTAGGACGGTATATATTCCTTTTTCTGGAATACAGTTGTTTATAAACATTTGCTTAGTTAAAACTGAAAAGCCAGCCTTATGGAGCGGATTTTATCGGAGAAAGGACACGAACGTATTCTATTAAATGGATTTTGCTATCGTTTGGATAGAAAACTTCGGAATGGAAAAGAGTTTTGGCGTTGTACACAAGACATATTCATATGAAAAGGCATTAAGAACTATTTTGAATCTATACCCGGATCTGACGCCAGCCACTATGCTATGTGATTTTGAAAAGGCTTTCCAAAATGCATTTTCAAGAGTTTTTGTAGGAACGTAAATAAGCGGTTGTTTTTTCCACCTTGCTCAGTGTATATGGAGAAAAATACAAGCATTGAATCTTACCCAGGTTTATGTAAGTGACGAACATATTCGTCAACACTGTAAGATGTTGGTGGCCTTAGCTTTTGTGCCTGCTGACGATGTTTGTGATGTGTTTGAATCATTGCAAGATGTTATGCCTCCGGAATTGGAAGAGTTAACAAATTATTTCGAGGACACATGGATTGGTCGTCTATTCCGTCGTCAAAGAAGAGATGCGGTTTTTAAACCCGAAGTATGGACTGTTTTTGATCGAGTGCAGGTCGACCTACCTTAGACCAATAATTCATTAGAAGGGTGGCACCGAAGTCTTCAGTTAACATTGGGTCATAACCATCCAACCTTTTATAAGTTTGTCGAGTTTCTTAAACTAGAGCAAGATAGCATAGAGAAAAGAATACTGAGAATAAGAGCTGGACACGACGATGGTAGAAAAAAACCAAAATACTAAGGGACAGCTAAGGCAATAAAAACGCTTGTTATTGAGTATGGAAGTCGATTTGATTGATAAATTGGAATACTTACAAAATATAAGCTACCTCATTGAATTGAAGAAATAAATTAATTCATTTCTTTTTACATATACTGTATGTATCATTTTCAATATGTAAATTTAATAAATCTTTTATATCACTTTTTATATATTATCAATAAAGTGTTAAAACTTTTTGCTGAATTTCCTTGTAGTTGCTTCCTTATGCTGACTTGTTACTGTGTTGAATTGCTCTTATGCTGAATTGTCATTCATTAAACCGTGTGTGCCTTTTGGCGCCGAATTGTCCTTGTGCTGATTTGTCCTAGGGTTGAATTGTCATGCGCTGAATTGATTCTAAGCTGAATTGATTCTAAGCTGAATTGTCATTCGCTGAATTGGCAGCGCTGAATTGTCTGCGCTGAATTATCCAGTGCGGAATTGTCGGTGTACCAACCTGCAGAGCTACTACCAAACCGTGGAGTCCTTCTTAGATCTTCATGGGTGGAGACTATCCAGCATCTCTGAGTGAAAGGCTTTTCGCGAAGCGCTGCACAAGAGATGTCTTAGTATCTCCGATCTTCTACAGCTGTCTACTGGGGCATGTTCTACGACTGGTGATGTAGAAGGAAAATTTCCCCAGTCAGTGAAACTGTAGCACAGATCACATGTTTCCATATCTTCTTTCACTAAGAAGTGCCTCTCGGTCGTGGCAGTCAAATGTTACCGTTTAATATTGAGTGTGGTCTTCCAACTGAAGGGTAAATGCCTCCCTCCATCATGGAAGTAGTCTGTGCTAGTCAGGAGCTTCGAACAAACTTGCACACTATGGAATCTCAGGCCTCCGGAGTAGGATGTGATTTTGGTCCTCAAGGCTGTTACGTTTAGCCCATTCCAGCCTTTGAGGAGGTAGTCAGATAGGGATCTAACTCACAAGACTGTCTTTCTGCTAGCGCTAACGTCAGCGAAGGGAGTTGGCTAGTTGCACGGTTTCCTGTCATATGAAGTCGCCGATGCCGGGGGTGGGGGGGGGGGGGGGTTTAGAGGCCTCTCACTTTTGTGCCGGACTTAGAGCAACTCGCTCTTTCTACGTTCATGAGATAATCCATAGAGCATGCCTGGACTGACCAGAGAATTGAGGTGCCAGCTAGGACTGGGGCTCATGAGATCAAGAATATGGCCCCACCCTTGGTTTTAGGAGTAACTTGTTAGTGGGCCAAGTGCTGAAAGCCAATGTCTGAAAAAGGCAGACCACCCTCACGGCCTTCTATTGTGGGAGTTTACCAAAAAGTCCCTTAACACCTTTATGCTGGGAAATGTTGTGGCTGCTCAGGTTTTTGTGTAACCAGCCCAGTTTCCACTTGGGACAAGGATGCTTCTCATCTATGGTAACATGTCTGTAATGAACGTTGGTATAATTGGCTCTTCTTCATTTTTTGCCCTCCCCGTCCTCTTGGGGGACAAAGTGATTGAAACATTAAAGGTCAGACCAGACGCTGATATGTTTTACTTCAGAGCGCCATTCTTTAAGTATGGAGTAGTATTATCTCTACATTCTCGTGTAACAAGCAAGGGATCATGGATCTTTTAATACCACCCCATTGATCATCAAACTTGCTATTTGATTTCAACTGATGTACCCTTTGGGGGAGAGGGATCTCCACAAGTTTTGATCAAGCCCATATAAAAATGAACAACCTATGTACTATCAGTCTTTCGTCTACAGTATATGTAAGACAGACATGAGGTGGTAGTGCTCCTCAGTTCACTTCTTCACAGATAAAGCATTGATTGTGTCCAAGGAAGAAAATTGAACCTAAAAGTTTTGGTTCCCAGGGACTTCCAACCCGGCAAATAGTTTCACTAATTAAAGGACGAAGATTTGTGTTTGTGTAGAAAAAAAATGACAAATTTTCAAAAGACACTTGTATTTTTTCTAGCCATACAAACCTGAGTCCTATAATCAGACTTTTTTTTTCCCTCCTCAACTACCCCTCTTAGAACTGAGATGAAAGATCAAAACTGAGGAATATCTGACTAGAAATGGGATGGAGCTCCTGGCCCCACACCCTTGGCAGTTGACTAACTGCTTGTTATCAAACTGTAACAACCAATTCTGGCTTGTGCTGAAAGAATCTCCCTAATTAAAGGACTTGACTTTGTACGGCTAGGAAAATTACAAATTAAGAAAATTAGTCATTGTACGTGTAACTCAGTAAAGGATACAACAGATGTGAAAGCATTTATGATGATGATAATTCTCCCAAGTATCAAAGAAGCCTATTATATAGAAGTAATATTTTTGCCCCTAGCAAGGCTTTCATTATACGGGTTGGATGGCTAACAGTTGCTTTTAAGATCATTGGTGATTTCATCTTTTCACAGTAGAATCCAGAATGGAAGAATGCCGAATAAAGATAAGCGTAGCAATCTTTGAAAAGCTGTTTTCTTTATTATAGCAAACCTGCTGCTATGTTCTAAATGCTTATGAATCATGAATTTTACTTTTTTATTCATACAGTAGTTGATTGAACAAATAACTGCTAAGAAAACAAATTAAACCATAGAAGATAAGGACAAATTATATTAAATCTCAACTTGAAGAATAGGAATGAGGGTAACATTTTATTATAATTCTTATAATCAGCAAATTTTCTGTTAGATCTGCAGAAACAAAAAGGGGTAAAAATTGCAAAGATACGAAGACTAAGACTTTGGACCTGGTACTGTTTTAAGGCCTGTATTCATAGTGCAACTGCTAGGCCTCCCACAATAGCTTTTAGGCTCTGAATGGCCTCGCAAACCTCATAGCTGGGTTGTATAGCCCAAATTCATAAAAGTAATCCAGTCCTTCACCAGTCTTTGAAAACACTTGAGAGTGGTAAAAGTAAAAGAAAGTTACACAAAAATTGTCTGACCATTTCCCTTCCATCATCATGCACAATTTATGACTTTAAAACGGATTTTGAGTGAAGCGAAAAATCTATTTTTGGGTGAGGTAGCCATGTCGTCCCGATGGAAGTTCCTTCGATGGTAGCTTCCTAGGTATAGTTGACTACAGTGATATATCCCAGAGAATTTACCAAAGGTATCTAGAATTCTAACTCCTGGAGCGAATATCCCTTAAAATTTTTTGAAGGGATATCGCGTAATATCAGAGGACGTATTCTTGACACGTCTCATGGCTATCTACGCGCCCAATAGAGCTTTCATTTCGAGGGGAAAGAGAGGCAAGAATAAGGAGAGTCGTTCCAAAGACATCGCTCTCGACGCTCCCTACTGCTCTGCAAATAGTGCGCCAATCCGCCACCGCGAGGCGTCACTGTCATTCTTTGTAGCTTTGTAGGTGTTGCAGATACAGTACCATAGGGAGGGATTCATTATCCTTTTGACCCAAAAGAGGGTGGGTCCATCAGGACGACATGGCTACCTCACCCAAAAATAGATTTTTTGCTTCGCTCAAAATCTGTTTTTTGGGCTTAGGCCATGTCGTCGTGATGGAAGTGTACCAGAGCATTAATGTATCTGTGGATTTTCAATAGTGCCGTTCATCTCGAGCTAAATCTTTCCTCTTTGGTCGTTTAGACCTAGAGACACTTGATGTTACCGTTATACATCAATCAGCTGATCATGAAATATGTCGGTGCTTCCTGCCCCCTACAGGGAAGAGTCTGGGTAGACTCTAGGAAAAAACCCGAGGATTGTGAGTTCAAGGAACAATCTAGCAAACAGTTTGTATATTAGTGTCATCATATATGTAAAGCATAGTCTGTACTAGGATGGTATTGGTCTGGGCAGGTTACTCTACCTCCCGGGTCTGTCGATGAAGAGACGGACAGGTTTATATATGTGTAGGAAAACCTTAAACAGTAAAATGCAGTCTAGTACGATAAGATCTTACCTGTTTGCCTAGAACAATAGGAATCTAGTTCCAATATTTACTTAAATATCAAAAGAGTCAAGGATGCTCTGACTTATACATACACTTAAATATTTGGGGCGAAAGAGACGCAAATATTCGTTCTATTGTTTATTACAAAAATAAAAATCATGGTTGTAATCAATTACAATGTATGCTGAATAATTCTGCATAAAAGCATAAACAGTAATAACAGGAATAAATAGGGTTTACCTGAAAAGGAAAACATTAGCCACTCTAAGGGAAATATAAAATTTCACTATACATTCTGTTGTTACTAGGAACACTGCATATAAGAATGCCTGGCACTTGTGTCAGCTTATTATGCTTGATGTCACCTGTGTGGGGAGAACAATCTATAGTGTTATCACTTAAACACAAAACTCAACATGATATGCTTTATGAGTCTATCATGTACACCCTTCACTATAAGTCCCGAATAGTGCACTGTTCTTCGCAGTAATCAAGCAGCGGGTTTTATTACACTGCCCGCCGCCACCACATGAAATTTAATTTCTTGTAATTGCTTCGCATAGTGCTTGAAGAAGACCCTCGAGGACTTCCATCCAGTATAAGCACGAAGGCTTTCAAACGACATCGTTTGGAAGAAATTCAGAGACGAGGCAACTTTCCTCGGATCATGACCTGCGGGTGTACTGTCTGGATCCGCTCTGCGAATGAAGTAGGTGATTTTCGCCCTCATCTGTTTCAAGGATAACGTTGAACCGGAAGTCTCTCCCCTGAAAAGCTGACCTCCCTTAAAGTCTGAAGTTCTACGAAGATAGACCTTTAGGCATTCCACTTTGCAGAGGGATGCTTCTTCCTTCAGAGGGTAGATTCTCCAGGGACCCCATCTCTTAGTGGGCAGCTCGTTCTTGGCGAGAAACGTCGGGTCCGGAAAGATGTTCAGTTCTCCATTGTCTGTGAACTGAATGTGGCCATCATCCCTCGAGAGGGCCACTATTTCGCTAACTCTGGCTCCCGAGGCTAGTGCAAATAAGAATATCACTTTCTGAGTCAAGTCTTTCAGCGAGCAATCCGCATTGTTCAGGGTTGATGCTAAATGAAGAACTTTGTCCAAAGACCATGAAATGGGCTTAGGAGGAGCTGCGGGCCGAAGTTTAGCGTAGGCTTTAGAGATCTTGTTGAAGATTTCGATGGAAAAGTCTACCTGGAAGGCGTAAAGTATTGGTATGGCCAGGGCGGATTTACATGTAGTAATCGTATTGGCTGCGAAACCTTGTTCATGGAGATGGATGAAGAAGGACAAACAGAAGTCCGTAGAAATCTCCTTAGGTTTCTTCACCTTGACAAAGGCCACCCATTTCTTCCAGGAAGACTCATATTGTCTTCTAGTTGACTTTGACTTGTATTCTTCTAGGAAGTTAATACTGTCCCTAGAAATCCCAAACCGTTTCTTGACCGCTAGGGCGAGAAAATCATAAGATGAAGTTTCTGGGTTTTCGCTGATGAAGCTGAGACAGTCAATTTCTGCACTTGCTGAGTCAGAACTGGGTCCGGCAATGGGATCAGTTTCAGGCGTAGTTCCGTTACCAGGGGGAACCAAACGCTGTTGGGTCACTTGTGGATCACTATTGCTGCTGTCCCCCGAAAGGATCTCAGTTTGTCGAGGACTTTCAGCAGAAGGTTGGTTGGAGGGAATAGGTAGATCTTGGACCATCTGTTCCAATATATGGACATCGCATCCATTGCTTCCACTAGAGGATCCTCGTACGGGGCTATGTACCGGGGTAGCTTCTTGTTGTCGCTCTTTGCGAAGAGGTCTATCTGCAGTCCTGGGGCTTTGCGTAAGATGAAGGAGAACGATCTAGCGTCTAGGGACCATTCTGACTCTATCGGTTTGGACCTGGATAGAGCGTCCGCAGTCACATTGCGGAACCCTTGAAGGTGGACTGCTGACAAGTGCCATCTCTTCTTCTCTGCTAGGCGGAGTATGGCTAGTATCACTTGATTTATGTGAGGCGTTCTTTCGTCTCCTGTTCCCTACGCAGGAGAAAGTCCGACAGCTAGGGGAGGTCTTCGCCGAACTGTCGTCCGGCAATATCTGCCTCCAGCTTCCCAGCTGTGAAGGTGTTGTGCACATCCTTCCAGTCCGCATCGTCTGATGGGGAGGCAAGGGAGAAGGGTCTACACTCTTCCAGTGTAGGGCATGGTTTCCCTGCCTCAACTGCCTTTAAGGCTGCCTTGAGCCCTTTGTCCATAAAGGGAAAGGCATGTTTAGGATCAGCAATGAAGGACGGGTGCTTCTTGCTGAGAGCCGGCACCTTAGAGCTAGTATAGGCCCTCTCTTTTAAGGTGGTGGTGTATAAGGCCTGAGCCTTAGAGAGTTCAAGGACAATGGTTTCCTTCGGCTCTGTTTCCTCTTTGGATGCGGGTTCCGTCCTGAGACGGACATAGCAATCCGGGTAGGCCCCTTTGCTGGGCCAGAACTCAATTTCCTCCACTGGGACGGTGCCCAGTGTTTCTGAGAGGAAGATCTTCCCCCCCCCCGACATCGGCATGTGCTCTGCGTACCTCCAGGGGTTAACGTCAGAGAAGGCGGGGAGATCTTTAACGTTTAGCTTCTTCGGGGCCAAACGTGTCGCAACTAGTTGATGCATCTCTGTCCGAAGAGAGGCCTCTTTCTCGGACGATTTCTTTTGGATGTCCTGCACCATGGACAGCAACGAGTGCAACGTACTCGTGATCGAATCTAGTTGGGGTGCAGTGGAGGAGGTCGAAGGCACCGGCTCATTCACTGTGGCCGATGACACCGAAATCGTTTCGGCTTTCTCAGTTTCTGTCTCAGGTGAAACGTCATCCGCCTGATCCAATTCCTCCACTAGGAGATTGTTCTCGGTCTCCTCTGAGACAACTGACATGTTGTCTTCTAGCTGGATGCTCTCTAAGGCATCCGAGACTTCAGATTCTACCGGAATCTGAACCAGGGGAATCTCAGGTTGAGCCTGGGGAATAACTGCATCTGAAGATGCCCTAGGGAAAAGACAAGCCCTCATCCTTTCGTTAGGAAGGTATGAGCCAGAAGTGTTTTTCTGAAAACTCTAACCCATTTACGCAGCATTTCCCTTGCTGCGTCCCTTGACTCAGTGGACTTTTGATCATCAAAAGCCTCTTTTCCCCAGTTTTTCACAAATGGTACATACCTGTGGGTCCCAGTACTTGAGAGCCCCCTTGGTGACTGCGCATCGAGCATGGGCCCTGCACATGTCGTGGCCGCAGAAGTTCCTACTGCGGACCCTGCAAAAACTATTCCCGCACTCGGGATGCTCCTCCTGTAAAGAAAGGAAAAGTCTATAAGTATTTGGTGAAATTCTCAAATTTCAGCATACATATTATATTTTATATTAGCTTGGATAGGGTAAGCTATAAATAGGAAAGACACCTACATGTGTCTCCCATCCAGCCCATTGTTATGACCTTCTCCAATATTGAAAGAAGAATTCCTAGGAATTTTTAGAGGAAGATGATATCCTTTGATAAAAGTGTCTCTTAACACAATCTTCCAGTTTCAATATTGGGGATTAAGGACAATAATGGATCATAACCATTAAAGGAAGAGAGAATCACTCTCTTAAATGTGATGGTCTCACAATAAGCTGCCCAAGAAGCACCTTGTAGGTTGGAAAAACTTTAGGCTACAGCACTGACTGTTTGGTAACAAGTTGCCAGTCCTGTCAGGCCTGCCGGCATCTGCCGGGCCTGCCGGCGTCTACCGGGCAAGCCGGCATATGCCGGCCTATTCTGGGCTATTGAAGGCAATTATTGTCTTCATAAAATTGTGTGATAGACCGCCGGCTGCTGGCGGTCTCTGCCGGCAGTGGCTCTGCCAACTGCCGGCGGCTTTGACGGCGGCGGCATATCTGCCGGCCGGCAGTGGATCTGCCAGCGGCGGCGTCCCTGCCGGCCGGCAGCCGAGAATCCTTCCATCAAGGGGACCCGGCGGCAGTCGGCGGCAGATGACCAGGTATGGGTGGCCGGCTGCCGGCCGGCAACTAAGCAGCCAGCAGTCGGTCCCTGAATGTCCATTGTCTTTGGCTGTCGGTCAACTATGTTCCCAACAGGCGGCGGTAGGGCGACTGCCGGCCGGCAGACAAAGGACATGGCCCAGTACGAAAGTAAGAGAGAAAGAGAGGATGGAGGAAGGCAAGGGCTCAGCCTTGCCGGCCTGCATCCAGAATGAGGGTTCAAGTGGAAGGGGAAATTAATTTCGGGCTTCCACCCAACCATATCCCAGTCATAAGGGCTATGGAAGGCAGTCCAAGGGAGGAATGAAGAACACTCTAAAGAATATGAGGGTACCCGCCGGCAGCCGGCCTAGCCGGCGGCAGACGTGGAACCTCAGGCCAGTCGTACAAGAACCCTAGGGTCAATGTAGAACGACGGCCAGGACGGTGTTGGATCATTCAACACGAAAGAGATAGAGGGAAGGGGTAGGTGTCCTACAGGGAAGGTAATGCCCGAAGACACTACCTAACCTAAAGGATTCTGGTCTCATGAAGTAACCTCAGGTAGGGGAAATCATTTCCCCAGGTTGGGTTAGGCAAGGGAGAAGGTGTCCGTAGGACACCATCTCACAGGAGAGCAGAATCTCGTACCAGAGACCTTAGACAGTGAAGAAATCCTTTCTTCGGTCTAGGGTCTACCAGCACAGGACTGTCTGCTAGGCCAAGGAAGGGGGAATTGTCATACAAAACTCCCAAGTATGGCCTAGGGAGGTCTAGCCTCCTGAAAGAGCAGCTTAACCTGACATGGGAAGTCATTTCACCAAGACAGGGAGATGCCTAACACAGACTGATACTCTGATGTCCCGTTCTAAACTCAAAACCGACTCAGTGGTTAGAAGAAAGAAAACGGAACGTCTCAGTAAAACTTTGCCAGAACTCTGTTCACAGCAAAGAAAACTGAGAATAGCCTAGGCTAATTAGAGGGAAGGGGGATTGCTCTTAAATCTCCTAGGAGATTAGTATCGACATAAAAGGTATAGGAGGTGTCAGTCTCCCCTTAAAAGGCAATACAAGAGCAATGGGGACATGTAAGAAAGTATACTAAAACCCTTAGGCTAGTCATTAGCCTAGAAGCATTGAGAATCGTTCACCGAAACTCTCTGTATACGATCTTGGAAGAGGAAAGCATAATAAGTAATATCATAAATGTGTAAAATATTGCCTTTGCTTGAATAAAACTTTACCAGGAAGGTTATATCATGCATGAAGTGTGAAGGTACCTAGGCTAGGAAGACTAGCACTCGTGAGGCTCGTTCATAAATAGCCAAATCCACGACAACAATGACATAATGTAAGAATCCTTAGCTAAAATTTTGAATAGCTAAAGTTATTAAAGCGTATAATGCCGGGAAAGGGTCGTTCTGGCTAACTAAATGAACAGAAAGAACGACCACTTTCATGACGCCATCCGGCTGGCAACCGCTCTTGTTACGTTAATTACGATCTCAATCGAAAAGCAAAACTGGCAAGAGCTTACATTTACACAAGATAAAGATATTACTTAACTTTCCAGAAGCTGATGAGGCTGGGGAAGACATCATAGCGTCCAAAATAATCCAAAATAGCAAGAGAGAACGGGGAAAACACCGGTCAAACGAAGCTACAATAGAAAGAATGACGGTGGCGCCTTGCGGTGGCGGATTGGCGCACTATTTGCAGAGCAGTAGGGATAGGGAGCGTCGAGAGCGATGTCTCTGGAACGACTCTCCTTATTCTTGCCTCTCTTTCCCCTCGAAGTGAAAGCTCTATTGGGGGCGTAGATAGCCTTGAGACGTGTCAAGAATACGTTCTCTGATATTGCGCGATATCCCTTCGAAAAATTTTAAGGGATATTCGCTCCAGGAGTTAGAATTCTGGATACCTTTGGTAAATTCTCTGGGATATATCACTGTAGTCAAATATACCTAGGAAGCTACCATCGAAGGAACTTCCATCACGACGACATGGCCTGAGCCCAAAAAACGGATTTTGATCAAAGTGAAAAATCTATTTTTGGGTGAGATAGCCATGTCGTCCTGATGGAAGGTTCCTTTAGGTATCTTTCTAAGGGATATTTGCTACAGTGATACTCCCAGAGAATTAACCAAAGGTCTCCAGATTTCTAACTCCTGGCGAGAGTATCCTTAATATAACTTTAAGGATATCGCATGATGTCAGGGGACGCATGTTTAGATACGACACATAGCAATCTTCACCCCGAATAGATTTAATTCTCTGAGGGGGAAGAGTGGCGAACGAAAGGGGAGCCGTTAGCAAGGTACCCGGTGGACCTCCTCACCGTACTACTATGGGCCACCATTCCTAACTTTCATTTAAGCCGGAATAACCACAGATAGAGTAGTTTCGGGTGGGGTCATTTAAGAAAGAAGGGTGGGTCCATCAGGACAACATGGCTATCTCACCCAAAAATAGATTTTTCACTTTGCTCAAAATCCGTTTTCGGGGGCTCGGCCATGTCGTCCTGATGGAAGCTTACCAGAACTATATCTGTGGGTTTGTGTAAGTGCCTTTACTTTGAATGAGTTCCTTATATGGTCTGCTAGACCCGTATATGACATTACTGTTATCTGTCATATCCACTAAGCTTGGAACTGGTTTAGGGCTTCCTGCCCCCTGCAGGGAAAGTGTCGACTTTGACTATAAGGATTCAAAGTTTGTATATCCGTAAGAACTAAAGGGAAACTTTCTAGAGATTAACTTTTCATGCTCTGGACATCTGTCCTATTCAAGGTTCTATTTAAAGGAATAGAATAAAACTCTGGGTTTTTTTTATTTCTGTTACCTGAGGATAAAGAAGATGAAGCTACATTTTCTCTATTTTTATAAGCAGAATAAATTATTGATGTAGACATAACAAAGTAGAAATCTAACCTTGCATAGGTAAACATCATGGTTATATATATTTTTGACCTGTAAGGGAAGAATATACATACATGAATTCATTATTAATTTAATGCCACTCAAATGAATGTGAAGCTAAACATGTCTAGTTTCACTCAGACGTTGGATATGCATCAACACTGTGTTCAAATGTTCACACGGCACTGGTGTTATTAGTTAGATTCTGCACCTGTATAGAACAGGCTATTAATCACCGTAATGATTTTACTAGAAGGTATTAATACCTATTCATCCGATGCACTGTTGAGTCCCAAAACAGTCCACTGTTCATCGCAGCACTAGACGACAGGTCTTATGACACTACCCACCACCACCACAAAGTGTTTTATCTCATGTACTTGCTTTGCATAATGTTTATAGAAGACTCTGGATGATTTCCATCCCGTATATGAGCGGAGCCTCTCAAAGTCCATGTGTTGAAAGAAATTCAACGAAGAAGCAACTTTCCTCGGATTGTGACCTGCGGGTGTGCTGTCAGGATCCGCTCTGCGAATAAAGTAGGTGAGCTTCGCTCTCAGTTGTCTTAGGAATAGATTCGATCCTGAGGTTTCGCCTCAGAAGAGCTGTCCCTCCTTGAAGTCTGAAGTTCTTCGAAGATAGACCTTGAGACACTCTACTGGGCATAGAGAGACATCTTCCTTCAGTGGGCTGATTCTCCAAGGACCCCATTTCTTCCAAGATGATTTGTATTGCCTCCTAGTTGAACTTGACTTGTACTCTTCAATGAAGTCGACTTTGTCCTTCGAGATCCCAAACATTTTCTTCGCTGCTAGGGCGAGAAAATCATGAGATTTAGGTTGTTGGTTCTAGAGGATGAAGCGTAAACAGTTGACTTCTGAACCAGTTGGGGTAAGACTGGGTTCGGCAGAGGAAACAGCTTCAGTTTCAATTCTAAAACTAGAGGGAACCAATTGCTTTTGGGCCATTTGGGGGCTACTACTGCAGCTGTTCCTCTGAAGGATCTTAGCTTGTCGAGGACTTTTAGCAGGAGATTGGTTGGGGGAAACGTAAATCTGATTCCACCTGTTCCAGTCGAGAGACATGGCGTCTATCGCTTCTGCTTGAGGGTCCATGTAAAGGGCTACGTAACGAGGTAGTTTCTTGTTGTCGCTCGTCGCGAAGAGGTCGATCTGCAGTTCCGGGACTTTTTCCGAGATGAAAGAAAATGAGTCACTGTCTAGGGACCATTCTGTCTCTATGGGCTTTCACCTGGATAGAGCGTCCGCAGTCACATTGAGGAACCCTTGAAGGTGAACTGCTGATAAGTGCTATCCTCTCTTCCTTGCCAGGTAGACGATGGCTAACATCACATGATTGATGTGAGGTGATCTCGAGCCTTGTCGATTTAGACATTTTACTATCACTTCGTTGTCCAGGACCAGTCTGATGTGGACTGCTCTGCGAGGGGATAGTTTTTTCAAGGTTAGGAAGACTGCCATGGCCTTCAGGATGTTGATGTGAAAGGTTTTGAAATGGTGCAACAAATTCCCTAGCACTTTTCTTTCGTGTGAATGGCGTCCCCATCCTTCCAGGGAGGCGTCCGTGTGTATCACCACTTATGGTTGTGGTGGTTGCAGGGGAATTGTCCGTGCTAGGCTCCTCGCTGTTGACCACGGCCTTAGTACCGTGCGCAATCGGGTCGGGGTCAACCTTAGTTGATCACTTCGAGCATTTGATGCGTATCTTCTCCAGACTCCTGACGCATCCCTTAGTCGTGCTTTTAGCACCGGGTCTGTCACTGCTGCAAACTGGAGAGAGCCCAATACTCTTTCCTGTTGGCGTCTTGATATCCTCTTGTATCGGATTTGTCTCTTGACAGCTCCCGCTATCTCTCTCCTCTTCTTTAATGGAATGGAGAGGTGGTGTGACTGTAAGTTCCATTGGATTCCTAACCATTGGAACTTCTGAGCTGGAGAAAGGCGAGACTTCTTGCGATTGATCTTGAAGCCCAGGTGCTACAGGAACTGGATCACCTTTCCGGCCGCTTGCAGACAAGTAGTCTTGGATGCTGCCCACATCAGCCAATCATCTAGATATGCTACTACTTGAACTCCCTCGGAGCGTAGTTGCTGGACGATTGTATCTGCGAGCTTTGTGAATATCCTTGGGGCTATGTTTAGTCCAAAGGGCATGGGTGTGAAGACAAATTTTGTCTTCTGTAGCCTGAATCCTAGGTAAGAGGAGAGGAGGCGACTGACTGGTAGGTGCCAGTAAGCATCTTCCAGGTCTATTGAGATTGTGTACTCCCCTTTGGGTAGAAGGGTCCTTATGTGTTGCATGGTAAGCATCCAGAACTTGTTGTTCTCGATGAACTTGTTGAGTGGAGACAAGTCTAGAATGACTCTGAGTTTGTCTGAGTCTTTCTTGGAAACACAAAACAGCCTTCGCTGGAACTTGATGGACTTCACTTTCCTTATTACCTTCTTGTTCAAGAGTTCTGAGGTATATTCTTCTAACAAGGGGATGGAGTGCTGGAAGAATTCTGGAAAAGGGGGTGGAATTTTGTTCCATTTCCACCCGAGTCCATTCGTGATTAGGCTGTGGGCCTAGGGATCGAAGGTCCAACGATCCCGAAAGTGAAAGAGTCTGTCCCCTACCTTGAACCTCTCATTGCTTAGGGGTTCCTGAGGACTTGTTTCCGTGACCGCGTCTTCCTCCCCTTGGGGGGTTACCGGAGGAACCTCTTTTTTGGCCTCTACCTTTGTAGGGCCGAAAGGTGGTCGTGTGCCTCTCAAAGCCTGGGTTAAAGACAGGTGACTGGGCTACCAGCTGCTGAGGGACCATCTGGAAGGTGGTTTGCAGCTGGGCTACCATTTGAGGCACCGTCGCCATGGTCACGGCCGGAAGTTGTGCAGGTCTACGTGGTCTTCTTGCCTTTTTGTTCTTAGGCTGGGGACCTCCGTCTGAGGAAAATTTCCTCTTTGAAGACATGCCCCACTTTTGGAGAAGGTTCCTGTTCTCCATGGTGGCTTTGGCAATGACTTCTTGGACCACTTCCTGTGGGAAAAGGTCTTTGCCCCAGATACATGATGAAATCAGTTTTCTGGGTTCGTGTTTCACTGTTGCTGCGGCGAACACATGCTCTCTACAGGTCCTCCTTGACCTGACAAAAGCTTACAAGTCCTTCACAAGGGTACCCATGTGAGACTTGGCTAAGACCATATACATGTCTGGGGCGTTATTTAGGCCTGCACACATTTCCAAGCAGTTCTGATGAGCCAGGGAGGCGGCAAGTCTTTCTTTCGTCGTTCCCTTCTCAAGAGATGATCTGGCAACTTTAGAAGGTTCTCATTAAACTGTTGGCCTGCTATCTCCGGATCCAACTTCGAGACGGAGAAGGTTAGATGCACCTCATTCCACTTCTCCTCGCAGGTAGGCATAGCTAAAGATAAGGGTTTACATTCCTCTAGGATTGGGCAGGGTTTTCCCTCTTTGACTGCTTTAATGACACAGTCGAGGGCTCTCTCCGAAAAGGGGAAAGCTCTGGATGGAGGAGCAAAGAAAGCTGGATGCCTCTTGCTCAGTGCTGAGACTTTGGAGTTGGTATATCCAGCTCCTTTCAGGGTCTTGATAAGGATGGCCTGTGCCTTGTCATGTTCGAAGACAATGACTTCTGTGCTGTCTCCTCACGGGATGCAGGTTCATCTCGCAGTCTCATGTAACAATCTGGGTACGCTGAAAAGCTGGGCCAGAATTCAAGATCTTCAAGTGGCTTGGCCCCCAACTTCTCAGAGTTGTATAGCTTCCCATTCATCATGGGCATGTGCTCCGTATACCTCCAGTGGTTGGTTTCGGAGCTGTGAGGGAGGTCTGATGCTTTAAGGGGTTTAGTAGAGCCCCTGGAAGTCCCAGGGTGCTTCCCTTCTCGTACCTCTCTCTTCATCTGCTTGATGTCTTGCTTCATCTCCTCTTGTTCCTTCCGGAACCCTGCCAACATCTGCTGGATCGACGTTAGGAGCGCCTCGCTCCTGTCGACCTGTGTAGTCGGTTGGGGAGTTGGGGCTGAAGAGGTTGACGGCATAGGTTGATATACCGTCATGGTGAACTAGGGGTCCTCAGTCACCGTCGAAACGGATCCTTCTTCCTCCGTTGGTGGTTGAACCACGTCTTCTTGCAGTAGGTCCTGTTCAGTGTCGGTAGACACTTCCGACATCCGTTCTTGGTGGATGTCCATGCCTTCAAGTGCCTTATGGATGTCCGCGTTGATCTTCAGTTGGACGAAGGGAGGCTGGACCTGTTCCTGGGGCACTACCGCGCTAGGGTGAGCCTTAGAGACCAGAAGGCACCTAAGAGATTCATTGGGCAGGTAAGGTCCCGGAGAGTTCTTTTGGAACCCTCTTACCCACCTACAAAGAGTTTCCCTTGCTGTATCCCTAGCCTCTAAGGAGACAGGTATGGTTTCTCCAAAGCCGTTGGACAGCAAGGTCGAGTAGTTGGAGCAACCCTTCAGGTCCCAGTACCTCAGGGATCCAGATACGATGCAGCAGGGGGCATGAGACCTGCACATCGTATGCCCACAAAAGTTCTTACTCTGGTGGTTGCAGAACACAACTGCACACATCACCATTGGCTCCTCCTGTAAAGGAAAAGGTTCCAAAGAGTATTCAGTTGTTTATATCATCGATATAAATGCATACATTTAATAGCAATACTTACTATTATATTTGATAGCTTAGGATAGTAAGCTAGAAAGGAAATAAGAAAGACACATATCTGTGATTCCTTTTCCAGGCAATCGCTGAGACCTCCGTGAATATTAATATTTAGATTCCCTATAAGGGAGAATACAGGGTGGAACGACTCTAATACTTAGAGATGGGGTTAGTAAGTATTTATACTAACTTCCCCACCTGTAGTATATTAATAATGAACGGTGTTTCATATGGGTCCCGATGATTAAAGGATTCATCTGGGTGTTGAGGGATTACTCAACCTCAACATGCTACGCGGTCCCAACAATAGACTGTGATAGGATACACAGAGTATGTTAGAAATACTTGTACTACTGTACTGTTGTATACTGTAGTTTTACTGGTACGCTACCTGGGTTAAGCTAGTGCTTGGCGGCACTAACTGATAGAGAGAGAGAAAGAATGGAAAGGAGGGTTTCCTATTACTATGGTTCAGCACAATAACTGGAAATGTAGGAGGGCTATCCTGCCGCCTACTGTCTCCTTGCCAGAATGAGAGTTCTAATGGAAGGGGAGGAATCCATCTGATTCTGGCTTCCATCCCTCCACAAAATTTTGCCGCCGGCTGTACTGCCGGTTGCAAGGTTTGTGGATGGCAGGCCAAGAGAGGACTGAAGAATTCTCAACAGTATGTTGGGTTTCCCACCGGCAGCCGTCAGGGCCGGCTCAGTCTTTCCCCCCGGGGCATTCACTTCCGGGGAAGGAAGGACATAAGGAAGAAGTGACCGAGGCGGCAACCTAACTGCCGCTGGTAGGGTCCAGGCCGGCAACGCTGTCAACCTGGCAAGCCGGGATGACTGTCTGAGTACCGGCCAAAGAATGTTGTGATGGCTAGGCCCTCACTAAAGGACAGAGGGGGGGAGGGGAAAGGGTCTTATAGTTCACAGGGGAGAAAGGCAGCGGCAGGTATGCCGCCTACTTTTGGCCGTGAAATAAGGAAGCATGGCTTCCTGTGCCGATGACGTCGTGGGCGGCAGAGGAATGTCGGCGACATTGTTGGCTGCAAGACAGTACACCCTGAGCTACCATCTTATTTCAAAGCCGGGATACTCGGCGGCAAAGAAGACAGACGGTGTATAACTATCTAAGTCAAGCCGTAGTTCTACTCAACGGCAAATGACGAAAGATAGAGGTTGCCACCTGTAACGGCGGCGGCTCAGGGAGGGAGGAAGGGTTTAGCCTCTTTTCTCTAAAAGAGAATATATATCGAACCTTATCCATAAATTCTAGGGGATGTATGTCCCCATCTGAATTAATAAGGAACGATAGGGTGAGGTTAAACATGGGGAATTAATTTACTAACGTACTGTATACATATACGAGTTAGGCTTGCCTAACTCCAGTGGGGACTGCGGCCAAGCGAAAAGTAAAGTCACAATTGGGAAGAGGAATAAAATAATATCGTATGCAATATCTTCACTAGTATAATTTGCCTAACTAGCTAAATTTATAGCTAAATACTGGGAATGTCGCTCTACTGACTAAATAAAATGCGCTTGTAATGTGCGACAGCGGTCTTAAAATGGCCACCTCCGGTGTTGGCTACGCTCAACCGAACACTTAAATTATACGAATTTAACTGTGAGAAGGGAGCCTAAAATTATACAGTGGAAAGAATAAATACTCAACTTTCCAGAGGATAAAGATGTTGGAGATTGGATGATTATATTCCAAAAATCCGTAACAAACACCGGGAAAAGCTTGGGAGCGCACTTAGCTTAAATGCTACAGAACAAGGAATGCTGGCCCGTAGTAGTACGGAGAGGAGGTCCACCGGGTACCTTGATAACGGCTCCCCTTTCGTACGCCACTCTTCCCCCTCAAAGAGTTAAATCTATTCAGGGTGAAGATTGCTATGTATCGTATCTAAAAATACGTCCCTATACAGTATTATGCGATATCCTTAAAGTTATATTAAGGATACTCATGCCAGGAGTTAGAATTCTGGAGACCTTCAGTTAATTCTCTGGGAGTATCACTGTAGCAAATATCCCTTAGAAAGCTACCTAAAGGAACCTTCCATCAGGACGGCATGGCCGAGCCCAAAAGTTGGATTTTTTCTATGAAGAAGAAATCAAGTCAAGCTAAACAAAGCCTATGGGAATTATTAAGGGAATAAATGACAAAGTGCAGTTAGGCAAGCAATTACTGCATGTGGTGGCTAAGGTGGAAGTTATCTCTGCAAATTTCTAAAGTACTGCAAATGTATTTTCTGGGTCGACCTGTGACGCCCGGTGAAAATGGTCCTTCTTATCTCTTTTCTGATATAAATACTTCCAAATATACTAGAGAAAGTTAAAGCATGGAATGCAGAGGTTACTACCCTCGCGCGAGCACCCTAAGGGCGTCGTGTATAAAGAAAGGGCGTGTGAAAACCACTATTCACAGGTCATCTTCCATTTAGATCAATCCCTCATCAAAAGGGGGAGCCGCCCTAACGGCACCAACCGAACCCACCTGATCCACTCAGCGACGCCCGCCTCGAGCACCATCTTTTCATCCTTCTGTTGGACTTGTACTAACGACGATTGCTTTGTTTTGTGCCTCGCTTTTTGCTGTTTTTGTGGATTTCTTCATCATGGCTGAAGCTCTCCTTACTCCTGCACCAATGTTAAGTACCACAGATTGTTTTGACAGTTTTTTCTAGTACCGGCCAAGTAGTGTTAAGTAATAGGAAGTGTTTTTTAATACGTTCAGCCTTGTGCCTTCCGTGGTCCACGCGGCCATTTTTATTGTGTTCACTCAGTGAGTTTTCTATTTACTTTTCGTTGCCCTTTTGGTACTGTTATCTGTTAGGTTCATTAATCTTAAGTAATTTTATTTTAATCTTATTTTAAGATGGTAGGCTCCATGCCTCTGTTTGAACCTTTATCTTTTGTGTGGTACTTATTAGTCGTTTACAAGTCCGTTTCTGTTTACGAAAAATAGCGTTGGGGTTTCATTACAGTTTAGTACCGCCGATTCGGTAGGTCTTTTATTATTATCTTTTGATTTATATTATTTTTAGAACTGTATTCCCCTGTCGCTATTCTTTGTTAGTCTTTATTGTTATTATCGGACAGATGTGCTTTATTTATTGAGGTTCGTGCTTGTTAGATTGACCGTCGTATCCGACGAGTCCGAGAGAATGGGATTCCCGTTTTCTTTCTTATAGACTTGGGAGCCCGTTCTCTCTGTCTCACTTAGGGATGACTATGTTATACACGCGTTTATTTTACGGTTACGGCGATCTTTCTTGGCTTATTGTCAGTGTTCGATCCGTTTCGTGTTAGAGTCGCTTTAGGTATCGGCCTGCCTTGCACGGCCTTATGTCCCCCCCCCCTCCCTTAGTTCCACTCTCTCATCGCTCCGGCATGGGAGTTGGGTCAGAACATTATTCATACTCCGCCGTGAGTTTCAACCTATCTGGGAACACTTATTACCTATTACCTTTTGCGCCCCTTCGACAGGGAATCCGCCCCTCATTGGCTTTCCGCAACTTGACTCCGGCTTCGGCCTTCCATTCACACGAATCTGATGTATCTTCTTTTTGTTTTTTACTCTCCGGCGCGTCCTCCCGGAGTGCTATGGAGATTTATTACTGCATCCAGTTAACGTATCCCTTCATTGGGTTAAGGATCTATTACCAAACACACACACCCCCCCCCCTCATAGCCGCCGGGCTTCCATCGCCCTCCGGCTTTCCCTTACATAAGCCATAATTGTTAAAAAGTAATTTCTCCGGAGCTCCGGCTCCTACATATGCACTTTATATATTAGGATCTATCATAGTTTATCTTTATTATTTTTAATTTGTAGTAATTACGACGGAGCTCCGGCTCCTTTAGTTACACGACCTCAATTCGGCACATCATCTATAAGCTTCCTTGTCTTTACTGTTATTTTACTTAGTAAAGCCCGTAGGAAACTTTGTACTTATTGATCCTTTTTATTACAGAAAGTACGCTGTGCTGCCAAGGGCTGTTCCGCAACCTTTCTCGATCCGGTAGGCCATGACGTTTGCCGGTCGCATGCCCACTGTGCGATCTCCTTTGTCCGGGAGGATGGCCAATCACCCTGTATGATCTGGTTCCCGGAAGCATGTGCGCTCTGCTATGAGCTTTCATCCATTCTCCTCAATGATGAGGTAAGTTAGCGATGTTATCTGCATGCTAGTTTTTAAGGCTCCGCTTTATATATT
Organism: Palaemon carinicauda; assembly: GCF_036898095.1. Classification (NCBI taxonomy): domain Eukaryota; kingdom Metazoa; phylum Arthropoda; class Malacostraca; order Decapoda; family Palaemonidae; genus Palaemon; species Palaemon carinicauda. Next base: position 78,797,681 of record NC_090742.1, on the reverse strand, counting down.
TGGTTGTTTGTGTTTCTATTGCTTTTATATGGCGACGCAGCGTATTCAGGTATTATCCTAATCCTTTCTGTTGTAATGTTTCCCGTCTGCCGTTCTAAGTTACCCCTCCTTTTCCAGGCTGACGAGGATTCACTCCGGACGGCCAAGACTAGCCTACGCTCCTGGGTGTCTGGTTTCGGACGAAATGCCCCGACCGGTTGCCCCTACCTCCTTGATACAGACATGGCCTCCAGGTTATTCCCTGGTTTCTCCTCGGCCGCAGTACCTCTGGAACAAGCTGCCCCCATCATTGAGAGTATTAGGGCGGCCCTTCCGGTAGAAGAGGAACACCTGCTCTCAGGAGACATCTCATCCCTGGACATTCATACCGAACCAATGGAGGAGCAGGTGAGTGGTGTGGATATGGCAGAAACCTTTCTTCCCCTACTCCTTCCTCCTCTTCCTCTTTCCACGGCTTTGACAAACCTCAGGCTTCTCCTTGGGAAGGTTCCGTCTCGGTCCGTCCCAAGGTGAAGCCTATTCGTAAGATTAAACCCAAAAGCAATACTTCAGCTTCGCCACAGTCTATATCCCCGGTCCCAGGACCTTCCTCAGCCCCTGACGTTCCAATGCTTTCACGTACCCCTCCTCGTCCTAAAGGAAAGAAGGGTAAGTCCGCTAAGTCCAAGGCTCCCGCTGTAGTTAGCTCCTCGGATTTCCAAGTAACCTTGGAATTCATTCAAGATATGGTGGAGTCGAAGCTGCAAAGACACTCCGGGGTCATCTCAGAGCTAAAGGACATGGTGGCTAGCCTCATAAGAGACAAGTCTCACCCTGATCCGTCCCCAGTTCCTGATGCATCGAAGCTTCCACCCTTCGATAAGAATAACCCTTGGAGGTTCGCGAAGCATGCCCCTTATTTGGATGGTACGCTTACGATTGAAGGGTTGGGGACCCGCCCTCTAGACGATCTGGAGTTCTTCCCTCCGGACCTCCAGTTCCCCTTCAATGGCTTTGTTCGTTTACGTGAGCACGCTTTAGTACGGATGGACAAGGTCCCAAAAGAGACGATAATATTCCCGAAAGAGCAAGCCCAAGCTGTCTGGACCCCTACTCTGGCGGAATGGGGTTGTACTAATTCTAAGTTAACCCCCCACAAAGGAGCGTATACAATCTTTATCACTCCTCTGTCCATCCCGTCTCCGCTTACTGACAAGATCGCGGAATTGACTATTCAGTCAGTTAAGGACGGCATCCCCATGTCGACCCTTAAGGAAACGGATCCCACCTCTCTCCTCGTTCCTGGCACCTCGGCGCTCTGGAACGAAGCTTATTCTACGTTTACGGTGGGTAAATTAGACCCTGACTGCGCTTCCTCTCTCTTCTCGGAAAGACTCCCTAAGATCCCGAACCACTTATTGAAAATAGAGTTCGAGACGAGAAGCCGGCTGGCGAGAACTCTCAACTCGGTAGTTTCATCAGAGCTGATAGCTTCTTATACAGCAACGAGCCACTCTTTCGAGTGCAGGCAAAGAACCTCCTGCATTCGTTCCAGTCGGACCTCCATGACTTCTGGACTGCGAGAACTAATTGTCGGAAGCATGTTCTCGCAGAAGCCTCTATTCGGCATGAACCCAACAGACTCATCGCCTCCTCCTGTTGGGGTAAAACCCTGTTCCCCCAGGAAGAAGTCGATAAGGTTCTCCAGGACGCAGCGAGGGCTAATCAGAACCTTCAGGTTAGATGGGGCCTCTCAAATAAGCGTAAATTTGAGAACATGCCTCGTCAACCCTTCCCAAAGAAAAAACAAAGGTCCTATGTTCCTTACAAGACGGGTAGAGGCCAACTCCATCATTCCGCAGGCCCTCACTCCTCAACTGCCTCTACGGCTAAAGCCGCCCCTCCTCAACAGATTGTCTTCCTCCCGGCTCCTCAAGGTACCCAACCAACTTCGGCAACATCTTGGATTACCTCCCCTGCCTTCAATCAGGCGTACGAGGCCTCGGGTTTCTTTCGAGGATACCCTAGAGGCGGCACCAGGGGTAGAGGTCAGTTCCGCCAGCGAGGCGGACCTAGAGCCAGAGGTTCCCGAGGAGGACGTGGGGCTAAGTTCAACCCCACGCAATGAAGCGAATCCGGTAGGGGAGAGATTGTACCAGTTTCGGGACCAGTGGACCTTCAGTCCTTGGGCCCACAGTATAGTCTCAAAAGGCCTGGGCTGGAAATGGGCACTAGGTTCTCCACCTCCGATAGTGTCCTTCCAGAAGCCCACTCCCATCCTAGAGGAGTATACCAAGGACCTCTTGCAGAAGAAGGCAATAAAGAGGGTACGGTCACTGAAATTTCAAGGCCGTCTGTTCACGGTTCCCAAAAAGAATTCATCGGCGTTGAGAGTGATCCTGGACCTGTCCAAACTGAATTCTTACATTCTTTGCGACAGGTTCCGCATGCTGACTATCTCTCAGGTACGGACCTTACTTCCTCGTGGGGCCGTCACCACCTCTATCGATCTTACAGACGCCTATTATCACGTCCCAGTAGCAAGAAACTTCTCTCCTTACCTCGGCTTCCGCCTAGGCAAGAAATCTTATGCGTTCAGAGTGATGCCGTTCGGCCTCAGCATTGCTCCCAGGATATTTACAAAGCTAGGGGAGACGGTGCTAGAACAGCTCAGGAGCCAAAGGATCATGGTGATCGCTTATCTGGACGACTGGCTCATCTGGGCGCGGACGATTCAAGACTGCCACAGGCCTACAACAAAGTGGTTCAGTTTCTGCACAAGGTAGGATTCCAAGTCAACTTACAGAAATCTCGCCTACAACCAGCAAGCAAATTTGAATGGCTAGGCATCAGATGGGACCTCACAAGTCACGAACTATCTCTTCCTCCCAAAAAGGTCAAGGAGATAGCTTCGAAGACAAGACACTTCATCAAGAACAAACATATTTCACGAAGAGCCTTAGAAAGAGTTCTAGGCTTACTCCAATTCGCTTCAGTGACAGACCTCTTATTGAAGGCCAAACTCAAAGACATCAACCGAGTTTGGAGAAAGAGAGCTACAACCCGATTACGAGACAAGATATCGAAGATCCCCTCAGTCTTAGTTCGTCGACTACAACCATGGTCAAAACCGGAGAACCTCTCCAAATCGGTTCCTCGGCAATTCCCTCCTCCACGAGTGACGATTCACACAGACGCGTCTCTCAGTGGTTGGGGGGCCTATTACCAACACCAGATGTTTCAGGGCTCTTGGTCCCCTGCGATGAAACAGTTCCACATCAACGTGTTGGAGGTCATGGCAGTATTACTGACCTTAAAACGACTATCCCCTCCACGCTCCACTCACATCAGGATAGTCTCCGACAGCACGGCGGTAGTTCACTGCATAAACAGAGGCGGATCAAAATCTCCCAATCTCAATCAAGTCCTGGTCACAATCTTTACCTTGGCAAACGAAAAGAACTGGTTCCTGTCAGCCACTCACCTCGCAGGAGTCCAGAACGTGATAGCAGACTCACTATCCAGGACAAAACCACTAGAATCAGAATGGTCCTTAGACACGAATTCATTCCGGTGGATCTCCAGACTGTTTCCAGGTCTCCAGGTAGACTTGTTCGCGACACAGCTCAACCACAAACTTCCCTGTTACGTGGCCCCGAACCTGGACCCTCAGGCTTGTGCTATGGACGCACTAACCTGGATTGGAACCGTTGGAGGAAGATTTATCTATTCCCTCCAGTGAATCTTCTGATGAAAGTTTTACCGAGGCTACACTCCTTCCACGGAAAGGTGGCCTTGGTAGCACCTCAGTGGCCGAAAAGCAGCTGGTTTCCTCTCCTCCTAGAGTTGAAACTTCACCCGTTCCGGATCCCATTCCCCAAGCTGACCCAAGTGGTCCAAACACGGACTGTGTCAGATTCCTCAAGGATAGCGCAAACCCTAACTTTGTGGATTTCATGAAGTTTGCAGCCCATAAGGATGCAAATATTGACCCGGAAAATGTCCTTTTTATTGAATCAGACAAGAGAGACTCCACGATTCGGCAGTTAAGAAGCTAGCGGAATTTCTAAAAACTTCAGATGAAACTCGAATGACCTTGAACCTGGCCATTTAGTTCCTTTGGTCCCATTTTGACAAGGGCCTCACAGCTAGTACTATAACCACAATCAAATCAGCTTTGAAAAAGATCTTCTATGGGGGTTTCAATATTGACCTCGCAGATTCGTATTTTTCATCCATTACAAAAGCCTGTACTAGGCTTCGACCTTCTGTTCGTCCACAAAAGGTCTCGTGGTTTCTGAACGACGTCCTCAAGCTCGCGTCAGACACTGTTAACGAATCCTGCTCTTACATATCGCTTCTTAGGAAGACCTTATTTCTCACGACCATGGCCTCAGGTGCTAGAATCTCGGAATTAGCAGCTCTCTCCCGTAACCCCGAAAACCTAGATTTCCTCCCGTCAGGAGAAGTTCTACTCTCTCCAGATAGAGCTTTCTTAGCCAAAAATGAGGACCCACAAAATAGGTGGTCTTCCTGGAAAATTATTCCTCTGCCCCAAGATGCTTCTTTGTGTCCTGTCACTACACTTCGGGCCTTTTTAGCGAGGACTGCATCACGCTCATCTGGCCCCTTGTTTGTCAGGGAACAAGTGGGTACTATTTCCATCCAAGGCATCAGACAGCAAATCCTTTATTTTATCAAACAAGCTAACCTGGAATCTTTTCCACATGTACATGATATCCGGGCGGTAGCCACCTCCATCAATTACTTTCAGAACATGGATTTTGACGACCTTAAAAAGTACACGGGTTGGAAATCCCCGATGGTTTTCAAACGCCACTATTTGAAGAACTTGCAGGCCCTTAAGTTTCCTACTATTGCAGCTGGGAGTGTCATCTTCCCCGATTAATTTCTTGCCTTTCTTCTTTTCGTCCTCTTCTCGACCTTCTCCCTCCCCCCTGCCACTCTCACCGCGTTGCCTCTCACCTTGGTCGGTGTTTTTGCCTCATTGCTATGTTATGTCGGTGGATTAGCCCACTTATTATTTTATGTCATATTGACTTACTCATGTTGGTAGCTTTTAATTTTGGATTGTATTTAATTTTTGGTATCCTAGGGTATTGTACAGTTTACCTTGTCTTTTGTACCCATTTTATTATATTTTGCCTCTTGCCATATTTGATTCCATTGCTACCTATGTTTTTGGTTGGTCTAATAAGACGTTCTGGAGTTTTGTACATTTACTTTACTTGTACCTACATGGCATTGTTTAATTATTAAGGAATTGTTCTTTTGTATGGGACAGTATATTACTTATTATACTTAACCTCCGGTTTCATATATATTTTTACTTTACCTGTATTTTTGATGAGGTTTTGATGTTTATGTCTGTCGCATTACGTGCCTTAATATAGTAATCTCCAGTAATACATAACATTTTCTGGGCTTCGACCCGTGTCGCCCAGTGAAATGTTCCTTTTACATCATTTCTAAGGTAAAAACTGCTATGAATTTACCAGAGAAAAAATTGTATAGGAATGCTAGGTTGAACCCAGCTCGCTCACCTTAATAAGGTGTCGGTATAATACTGGGGCGTGAATAAATCACAACCAGAGGTCTCGCACCATTTAGATATCTCCTGTCAATATCCCCGAACAGCGAGGCGCCGTTCAACATCCTACTATTACTAGCGATCCCACGCCAGTGACGTCACTCCTTTTTCATAGCACGCGCTATCCATACGTATTTTGCTGGGTGTGTGATTTTCGCTGGTTTACCTGGATTTACCTCAGGATGTCGGACTCTACCGTCACCCCATCTAAGTTAAGTACCAGATCTATGAGTTTTGAGATTTTGGAGGGGGCCTTGCCCTTTTTTTCTTATATTATGACAGTTTTATATTTCAAGACTCCGCGTCGGATCTTTCATGGCGCTCGGCCTCCTTCTCTCTCTCTCTCTCGTCGTTCTTAACGCTTTACAATGAGTCCTCCATACTGATTGTTTCTCGTTATGAACTTTCTGGGTATCCACGGTTCACACACCGTGTTATTTTATTATATTGTCCTGTTATTACGATATACGTTAGCGTATTCTCGTTAGGTTGGCATGCCTGGTCGCCTTCGGGCGTTTCTATTTCCATTAATTTTGTTTTACGTTCGCACGCCACGGACATGCTTCTCATTATTAACGTCATTCGTTTTTCTTGCATTAGCTCAAGGGACTTTCATGAGTCAGATATTAGTTTTTCATTTTGTCGGCACTTCACTGTTGGTAGCCCTGCCTAACTCCCCGTGCTGTTAGGCTTGGTTTTCTCCTGTCTCATGTTGGTCCCCTCGTTTGTTTTACGATTGATGTATCGTTATTTTTATTATTATTTTATTATTTTTATCATCCAGCATGCCTTCCTATCTTATTTTACCATATGTTATGTTTATTATAGTGTTATTTAGTCTTTCCGTGTGATCATATCAATCGTGGGTCTGGCAGGTTGGTATACCTGCTATCGCCCCACTCCTAGCCTCCCTCCCTCCCGGTACCCCCACCCCAGGGTTATCTTCCCTCTCTCTCTCCCATGTCGAGTTAGAGTCACTATGTTGCGTTATGTCCCCCCCCCCCCCCGGGCCTTTCGCTCTCTTTGCACGGGCAGTTCCCGTTGATCTGTGAGGCTTGCTATTATTATTATACATTAACGTACATTATTTTACACTTTTTGTACTACAGTGAACCCTCGCTACTTCGCGGTTCGACAATCGCGGATTCACCACTTCGCGGGGTTTTTCCATAACCCATATATATATACATATCGCGGATTTTCCGGAAATTTCGAAAATACCGCAATATCTGAAGACCCCAAATACGATATTTCGTTACCTGTAATTCCATTAATACTGTAATTAGTAATATCTGCTCTTACTGATTGTTCATTGCATTACATATGACATATAATTAAGCACAGAAAGAAATAAAACACGAAAAGAGAATGTGATCATACGATAATTCAGTACTGTATACAGTACGTAGTAAAATTAAATCGAACATGAAACGCAAATCAGATGCAGTCATACCATATTAGAATGGTGTGTACTGTAATGGATATGCTTCTTTTCCATGAATATTTTGTATGTATACGTACGTAGTACTGCATCCAATAATATTCTTTGTTGCAAAAATCACATTTCGAATAAGCTTACGAGAGAGAGAGAGAGAGAGAGAGAAGAGAGAGAGAGAGAGAGAGAGAGAGAGAGAGAGAGAGAGGCGTAAAATAGCGTACGTAAAGCTGTATTATTATTATTGTTATTATTATTATTATTGTTGTTGTTAATAAAATTATTATTGTTATTATTATTATCATTATTATTATTATTATTACTGTACAGTATTATTATCATTATTTATTATTATTACGGTATTTACTTAATCTACGTACGTTCGGTATGCGCGGGGCATCTTCTATGAGTAGGTAACCAACGCATCATAGTACTGTAAGACGGGTTGTGATTGGTTCAAGCGCTGATAGATGACGAATCAGAACCCAAGTTTTGTAATCTAGCCTCTGATTGGTGTTTTGACCGCTTCTCCAACCCGCAGCATCTCTTTCCGCGGTCACTTTGTCTCCCGCTGTATCGCTGTGTTGACGTTGTTAATTGTGAACTTTAATCTGTGCTGTGCGTGACTGTTTTAAGTTGAACTTTTTGTTGAACTTTCTGTTAAACCCTACTGTACAATGCCTCCCAAGCCTTCTGCTTCTACTAAGGCTGGTAGTGAGCCTAAACAGCACCGAAAGATGATGACGATTGCTGAGAAGGTGACGCTTCTCGATACTATGTTAAAAGACAGTAGAAGTTACGCGGCCGCAGACCTCGAAGACCTGACGAAATCGGGCAGTGAAGACAGTGAAACACAGGAAGAGATCCAAGAAAATGTCGAAGAAACGGTCTTAACATTAGAACGGCTTGCCAAGCTCTGCAAGCTTGCGAATGAGGTGAAAGAAATGTCGCAAGAGTGGGACGAGGATATGGTTCGTTCTGTACAATTCTGCACCAAGATCGATGAACACATGGCTCTCTACAGGATGCTCTTGCGAAAAAAGAAGCAGCGGCAGCAACTTCCGATCACAATGCCCTCAGAAGAAATTGAAGAAGTGTCTCAGGAAGAAGTTGAAGAGGTGTCCCAGGAAAAGACACCTCCGTCTGAAGACGTAAAATACTATTATTGGCTGCACAGTAGAAGACATCATCAGCTTCATCATCATCATTTCTACTGTGCAGCAAATTCATCGCCATCATCATTCAAGTTTTTCTTGAACTTCTTTCGTGGTGAGTACAGTAACAATCTTTATTTTTTACTTAAACATTTTAATATTTGTGCCTGTTTTATAGTTTAGTACTGTATGCATTAAGTTAAAGGGAAGGTTTTAAAAGCCTATCATATTTTTTTTGTTTAAAATTTACATTTACGTACGTAAAACAATCTCTCTACCTCTCTCTCTCTCTCTCTCTCTCTCTCTCTCTCTCTCTCTCTCTCTCTCTCTCTCTCTCTCTCTCTCTCTCTCTCTCTCTCTCTCTCTCTCGTAAATTGTTTTCCTGCTTTGCTACGTACAGTATGTACTGTATGATTTTATATAGATACGGTAAATAATATTTGTAATAACATATTTTGTAAATGCTTTTACTGTAAATATCATTATTTATCACTTTCATCATGCACGTTAAATGCCTTCTTTGTTCTGAGCGTGGTTGTTTACTGAGCGTACTTTATGACGCCGTCGTTTCAGGCGGCGTCATAAAGAAAAACATTTCATTTGGAAGTCCTAAGGAAAATTAAGTAAAACATTGGTAATAACAAAATCAACATACTGTATACATCAATATAATCGATGCAAAAACTAACCTATACATATATGTGTACAGTACACTAAATGAGTTTGTTTCTTCATTATGATCAGAGATAAACGTAAACAAAACATTGGTTGCCATTTTTTATCGTGCTTTTTAGGTGTTTAGGAAACGCATGATATAAAATCGCCTTTAATATTTGTGCCTGTTTTAGTTTAGGGTACTGTAGTACATGCATTAAGTGTTCTGTACATTAAAGGGTAGTTTGTTAACAGTACTACGTACAAGGGAAGGTTTTAAAAGTCCGAATATACATGTTAAATAAATAGGTAAATATGGTGTCAATACTTCGCGGATTTTCACCTATCGCGCCCGCGTCTGGAACCTATCAACCGCGATAAACGAGGGTTCACTGTACTCTACCCAGTCGTAGTCATTTTCTTTCCGTCGCTCGTTTGGCCAACGGTCGACGGGAAGTTTTCTGCTCGGTCCGTGGTACCTTGTCATGTTATAATTTTTCATTTTATTTATTTTGTACGTGCTACTCCCTCTCGGTCCCGCACTTCACGAACCCATTAAAGATCCCTTCCCCTCTATGGTGTCCCGCACCTCACGGACCTCATATAGATATACAGTATATATAAAGACTTTCATTACGGGATCCCCGGACGTAGCTTTTATACATTACCATCTGGTCGAGTTATTTAGTCCCTCCGCCTTCTCCGGCAGATGTTCATGAGTCCTGAGCCCCTTGGTTGTCTCTCCGGAGCCAACGTTACGTATTATTACTTAGATTAACTTTATATATTAGTCACATATATATATTTATTTATATATACGATTCTAGTTCTCGACCTTCCCTTCCCCCTTTTGATATGATCACGGTTACGGACTGACTTATTCTCATTCATAATACAGTCTTATTAAAATCTTTTATCATGATATTGATATAATTTAAGCACCCGGGGCCCCCGGGCCCCTAATTTGCTTTTCTTCAAGATACTTGATGTATATAAAAATTTTTTTATCATGATATTAATATATATTTTAAGCTCTGGGGCCTCCGGGCCCATAATTTGCTTTCCTTTAAGATACTCATGTATCTTTTATTTTACAGACTGTATGCTGTGCGATGGCGTCATGTGCCGCTGTCCTCCATCAACCCTGCGGCCATGACGTGTGTCGTTCGATGCCCACTGTTCTGTCCAAGTGGATGACTTAGCTGTTTGGCATCCGGACAATTGTGTAGTTTGCTACAAAATGACCTCCACTCTAACATCTGACTTGGTGAGTGCAATTTCTTTTAACATTAATACAGACTTGTAGGGAGTTACGATTAATTTCAATGGTTTACATTAATTACGTTGGCACAAATATCCCTCGCTAATACTCTGTTCTCTGTCAGAGCTCCCAACTTGAAAAAGATACAGCTCAGGCTACCCTCAAGGTCTGGATTGGCGGGTTCGCCCGCAACGTGAAGGCCAAACAGCCTTATATCCTTTCTGAGGAATGGTGTTCCCGTCTCTACCCCCATGCCAAAACTTCAGCTGCAGTCCCCAAAGAGTTGGCGGACCCTATCATTGAGAGGATCGATTCCCTTCTTCTGGCCCCGGACCAAGAAGAGACAGGCGGCACCCTAACTGAGGACGTCGCTACCCTCAACCTCTATGTAGAACCCATGGCTCTGGATGAACCCGACGCAGGTAGGGACGTAGGTGAGTCAGGTGGTTCCCGGGCTAAGATTCCTCTCCCTAGCCCGGCTTTCTCTTCTACTTCAGAACACTCTTCTTTTCAAGGTTTTCCGGGGACAACCTGGACTGATCTCAGTCCCCGGCCTGTTATCCCCAAGGTAAAGGCTCATCGTAAGCCTTTATATAAGACCCACAAGTCTTCGAGATCATCATCTTCGAAGGCTAAATCTTCTTCCACCAGAGTCTCTCAAGACCCAATTGCTGTGCCCTCAACCTCTCACGAAGTAGTCTCCGTTCCGGCACCTGTTCCCCCCCCCCCCGGCGGAATCATTTAACCCGGTGGATTTTTCTGAGAAGATGTTTGCTCGTTTTGAGTCGATGCTATCGTCTCATACACAGCCATCGCAAGAGAGAATAGCTTCCATGGAGAGCCTAGTTCAGGGACTCATGCGCTCGGAGCTGCCACTGCCACAACAGCAATACCCCATCCCCGACGCCTCCAAGCTTCCTTCTTTCAATAAGAATAACCCTTGGAGGTTAGCATTGCATGCCCCCTTCTCGGAGGGTATGTTGTCAATTGAAGGTATTGGTACCCGGCCTCTTGAGGATTATGAACTCTACCCGCCGGGTCTTGAATTCCCCTTCCCCGGCTACGCTCGCCTCACGGAAGAGGCTCTAATTCGATTGGATAAGGTCCCAAAGGAGACTGTTATTTTTCCTAAAGAACAGGCACAGTCTGTCTTGGTTCGCGTGTTCAATGAGTGGGACTGCTTGAACACAATGATTACGGCCTACAAGAGTTCTTATACTATGTTTGTGGCCGACGAACAGACCCCTACCCCATGTGCGACCAAGATCATAGAGACGGTCTTTCAGGCTATCAAGGAAGAGAAGCCTTTACCTCAACTCGGGGAGACCGACTTAACCTCCCTTCTCTTTCCGGGAGACAATGAATGTTGGCGGAACGCCCCAGCTACCTTCTCGGTATGTAAGTTGAGCCCGGACTGTGCCTCGACACAGTTCAGCGAACGGCTTCCTAAACTCTCGGAGTCTCTCATTAAACTGGAATTCGAGTCAAGGTGTAGATTCAGCAGATCCTTTAATTCGGTTGCCCTTTCGGAATTGACCGTCGCCACTTACAACGAGGAGGACCTCTTTAAGGTCCTCACTAAGTCGCTTTTACAAAACTTTATGGCTGACGCCTATGATTTTGCAAACGCCAGGACCTGTTGTCGACGACACGTTTTATCCGAAGCCACGATTAGGCACGAATCTAATAGGCTCATCAAAGCTCCAGTCTGGGGCCCGGATCTTTTCCCAGAGGACTTAGTTAACTCGGTCCTTAACGAGGCGGCTAGAGCCAACCAAAACCTCAAGGTTAGGTGGGGCCTGGTTTCAAAGAGGAAGTATGAGCCTACTAGTACCCCAATTTGAGGTAGGAAGAGATTGAGGCCCTTCCAATCTTCCCAATTCAGACAACCTCTGCAAGTGGTTCAACCGGTCTCAGTCCAACCTGCTCCTCAAGGTCCCCAGCCTTCTACCTCAAAGGGCCAACAACAAGAGCAATACGTTCTGGTCCCTCAGTCTCAGATTGCCTCCACTTCCTTCTCCCCCGCCTTTAACCCCACGTATGAGTCTCAGGGATCTTTCCGTGGCTACCAGCGTCACGGGTTCCAGGGGTGCCTTTCGTGGACGAGGTAGCGGAAGGGGTTACCACCGAGGCAAGTCTTCCCGCGGAAGCAGAGGAGGCAAATCATCCTCCAACCATTGAGAAACTGCAGGTAGGAGGGAGATTGTACAAATTTCAGGACCATTGGAAGTTAAGCGATTGGGCTAACAGCATCATCTCAAAAGGCCTAGGGTGGAGCTGGATACAGGGACCTCCTCCACCGAACAGCTTTCACCAACTACCAACGGAAGAACTACATTCCTACACAAAAGATCTGCTACTAAAGAATGCAATCCAAAGCATACGTCGCTTAAGATTTCAAGGGCGCTTGTTCAGCGTGCCAAAGAAAGGCTCAGACAAACGGAGAGTAATCCTGGACCTGTCTCGTTTAAATTCCTTCATTCGTTGCGACAAAGTCCATATGCTTACCGTCTCGCAGGTGCGGACCTTACTTCCCCGTGGGGCCGTCACCACCTCCATCGATCTTACAGATGCCTACTATCACGTTCCAATAGCAAGGCATTTTCGTCCTTTTCTGGGCTTCAAGCTAGGCAAACAAGCCTACGCATTCAAAGTGATGCCATTCGGGCTCAACATATCACCCAGAATCTTCACCAAACTAGCAGAGACAGTAATTCAAGAGCTTCGAACTCAGGGGATACAGGTAGTGGCCTATCTAGACGATTGGCTAATCTGGTCAGACAATGCCCAGAATTGCCGCATAGCAACGAACAAAGGCCTCACCTTCCTTCAACAACTGGGATTCCAAGTCAACCTCGAGAAATCCCGCCTGGTCCCGGAGACCAAGTTTCAATGGCTGGGACTACAATGGGAACTGTGCTCCCATACGCTGTGCCTCCCCAAAGCCAAAAGGAAGGAAATAGCGAGGAATACAAAACAATTTCTTAAGGAAAAGTTGACCTCCAGAAGGAACCAAGAGAGGATCCTAGGTTCCTTACAGTTCGCCTCCGTGACAGACATCGTCCTAAGGTCCAAATTCAAGGACATAAACAGAGTGTGGCGCTCCAGAGCAACCACAAAACGCCGAGACAGACGTGCTCGCCTTCCCCCAATCCTGTGAAAAAGTCTGCAGCCTTGGACGAAGATCAAGAATCTTTCCAAGTCGGTTCCCTTACAACATCCGGTCCCGGGACTCGTCGTTCACACAGACGCCTCCTTAACAGGGTGGGAAGGTTACTCCCAACACAAGAAAGTCCAAGGGTTATGGTCACCGGTCTTCCAACAAATGCACATCAACGTCCTAGAGGCCATGGCAGTCTTCCTCACTTTAAAACGTCTCAATCCAGACAGGAATCTCCATATCAGACTGGTTCTCGACAGTGCAGTCATAGTACACTGCATCAACAGAGGAGGCTCCAGATCAGCCCAAATAAACCTCATCATGTTGAAGATTTTCTCCATGGCGGCATTGCACAAGTGGCACCTGTCAGCAGTCCATCTAGCAGGAGTCCGGAATGTGGTAGCGGACGCACTTTCCCGGATGACTCCGCTAGAGTCGGAATGGTCACTAGACAATCGATCTTTCCAGTGGATACTATCTCAAGTCCTGGGTCTCCAGGTGGATCTGTTTGCGACGGAATCCAATCGCAAACTAAATTGTTACGTAGCCCCCAACCTGGACCCTCAGGCTTATGCCACGGACTCTATGATTCTAGATTGGAATACCTGGAAGACGATTTATCTGTTTCCTCCGGTGAATCTCCTGCTGAAAGTTTTGCACAAACTCAGATCCTTCAAAGGTCAAGTGGCTCTCGTAGCCCCCAACTGGCCCAAGAGTAATTGGTTCCCCTTGTTGCTAGAACTAGGTCTCCGCCCCCGGCGGATTCCCAATCCGGTGCTAACACAGACAGTACAAACTCACAATGTGTTCGCTTCCTCAAGGATTCTGAATGCCCTAACTTTATGGACTTCATGAAGTTCGCAGCCCAACGAGGTGCAAACATCGATCCTTTGAATACTATTTTCCTGGAATCTGACAAAAGGGAATCTACTCTCCGTCAATATGACTCAGCTGTCAAGAAATTAGCTAAGTTCTTGAAAGATTCCCAAGTTGAGAAAATGACGATGAACCTAACTGAAATTCTTCAGAACTCTCTTCGAATCATGCCTGGCAGCCAATACAATTACTACAATCAAGTCAGCCTTGAAAAAAATCTTTTATATTGGTTTTGACATTGATCTAACGGATTCATATTTCTCATCCATTCCGAGAGCTTGTGCCAGACTAAAACCTTCAACTTGCCCTAGCGCAGTTTTCTGGTTTTTGAACGATGTTCTTAAGCTACCTTCTGACACCCCAAATGAATCCTGTAACTATATGGCATTATTAAGAAAGTCACTTTTTCTTTTGAGCCTCGCCTCTGGCTCCAGAATCTCAGAATTGTCAGCCTTATCTAGAGACCCAGGTCATATAGAGTTTCTCTCTTTGGGTGAGGTCCTTCTCTCCCCTAACAAAGTTTTCCTGGCTAAAAATGAGGACCCTCAAAACAGGTGGTCTCCCTGGAAGATTGTTCCACTTCCTTGGGATCCATCCCTGTGTCCAGTTACCACCCTGAAATCCTACTTAAGTAGAACTTCCACCACGACCACAGGGCCCTTATTTATTAGAGAACAAGGAGGAACTATTACCCTTAAGGGAATCAGACAACAAATTCTTTATTTTTATTAAACAAGCTAATCCTGAATCATTCCCACATGTCCATGATATTCGAGCTGTGGCTATCTCAATTAATTTTTTCCACCATATGAAATTTGATGAGCTCTCAAAATATACGGGTTGGAAGTCCCCTAAAGTTTTTAAACGCCACTACCTAAAACCTTTAGAAGCTCTTAGATTTGCCACAGTAGCTGCAGGGAATATAGTTCCTCCTGAAGGTACTGAGTCCTAATCACAATGTCTTGCTCTATCCTCTTTCCCTCCTGCCTGGCTTACCTATTGTTCCTACCTGTTTTGTTTACCATACACCCTTATGGTGTATTATTTTATTATTCATTGATCAATTTCATGAATTGTTTTTTATTTCACTTGTTCTTAAAAATCCCCGAGCTGATTTTATTTTGTTATGGATTTACTTTGCTTGGTTCTCTCTATCATCCCCTGATGGGATTTTGTACCATGCTCATATTCATATCTATGATTGAATTTTTACCTTTGCATTTTTGATTACCAAGCTTGATTACCACTATTCATATCTGTTGAATTTTACCTACGGGTTTCATTATTGAACTGTTTACCATGTCTATTTATCACTGTCATATACATGTTGATCTATTTCTACGGGATTTCTCATCCCTCCCTTTTGATATTAAAACTCATCAGCTATGTTATTTTTGTGTTATTCTCTCCTCAGGTAGTTAGCCATATTGGGTCCCCATTCTCTGGCACCATATCACTGGACGGCACGGGTCGGAGCCCAGAAAAGGGATTTTGACGTAGGAAAAATCTATTTCTGGGCGAGAGACCCGTGCCGCCCAGTGAACCCACCCGTCCCTCCCTGATTGGGCCCCAATCTGGGGTGCTATAAGGAATGACGTCACTGGCATGGGATCGCTAGTAGTAGTAGGATGTTGAATGGCGCCTCGCTGTTCGGGGATATTGACAGGAGATATCTAAATGGTGCGAGACCTCTGGTTGTGATTTATTCACGCCCCAGGTGAGCGAGCTGGGTTCAACCTAGCATTCCTATACAATTTTTTCTCTGGTAAATAATAGCAGTTTTTACCTTAGAAATGATGTAAAAGGAGCATTTCACTGGGTCTCTCGCCCAGAAATAGATTTTTCCTACGTCAAAATCCCTTTTTTACTTTAACCTGTTGATTTGTGGGCTTGGAAGACATTCTCTGGTACATTTTCACCGGGCGTCACAGGCGACCCAGAAAAAGGATTTTGACGAAGGAAAAATCTATTTCTGGGGAGATACCTGTGATGCCCGGTGAAACCCTTCCCTGGGTTTTTTCCCCATCCCTTTCCTTTCCAAGCCATCTCATGTAGAAGGATGTGTAGATGGTGCTCGAGGCAAGCATCGCTGAGTGGATCAGGTGGGTTCGGTTGGTGCCGTTAGGGCGGCTCCCCCTTTTGATGAAGGATTGATCTAAATGGAAGATGACCTGTGAATAGTGGTTTTCACACGCCCTTTCTTTATACACGACGCCCTTAGGGTGCTCGCGCGAGGGTAGTAACCTCTGCATTCCATGCTTTAACTTTCTCTAGTATATTTGGAAGTATTTATATCAGAAAAGAGATAAGAAGGACCCTTTTCACCGGGCGTCACAGGTATCTCCCCAGAAATAGATTTTTCCTTCGTCAAAATCCCTTTTCTAACCATATCTTTACAGGTTTAAAGTGAAAATAAATAGGCTTCAATTGGAAATATGTATAGTTCTAATTTTCTAATCAATGTACTTTCTTCTCTAGATGTCACAGATTGTGTTGGAGCCCGTTCGCGATGTACGGATATATCCATGGTGGCATCCAAAATATGAAAAATGTCTCCCTCGGTTTAATGGTGATGTGGATAACTTTTGAGGTCCCGCAAATGGTTTTATTTTTTATGGTTGTTGATTTTCCTTGTAAAGGAGTTGTTTTGTATTAATCAACTATTAAAAGTAATCACAGTTTAGAGAGTGTTTTGCAAATATGGTAAACAAATGGTATTGGAGAATATATTTTTATAAAATAAATATTTCACAAGCTTTTGAAGTTTCATTATTGAATGTATTATACTGTAAATGTGAGACAGTAACTAATTTATAAGTGTAATTATAGTATTAAGGATTTATTTGTTCTTAAACCCAATTCTGGTGATAGTAACCATTAAGCAAAGTTGAAATACAGATCTATTTACCCTTGAATTACTATTTCAATGTGTAAAATACTGTTTGTTCCATAACCGAAATACAAACCACGCTATTTACATTGGGTTTACCTTTCGGCGTTGCTGAAATTGATGAGCCAATAGATTTTAACGAGGGTTAACTACCCCCGCGGTAGTTAGCGGGGGTAGGGGAAGGGGTAGCTTGCTACCCCTCCCCCCCCACACACCGGTGATTTACTTCACTTCACTTTTGGCTCGGACAATGAACAGACGTCTCTGTCTATTGTCCTCGTTTTTTGACAGCCTTAATCTCTTTTTGCTTTTCCTCAGACTTTGTGTGTTTGAAGTTGGCCTCGCCCTTTGCCGTTCATCATGCACAAGTGCCCTGGGATTGCCGGCCGTCCTTGCGGTACCTTCATGTCTGCGGTGGATACTGATCCTCACACCCTTTGCTCGCAGTGTCGAGGCCGACGGTGTGATAGTGAAAATACATGAAGTGAGTGTAGGGAGTGGTCTGCCTCCCAGTAGGAGAGGTTTGCCCGCCGGTGTAAGAAGAAGTCCAAGAGAGACCGTTCTCCTTCGAGGGTTGCCTTGAAGGAGGAAGGCTCTCGGGACTCTTCTTCCGCCACCCAAACCTCCTCCAAAGCTCCCCCTCGTCCAGCTCCTGTTGAGAGGCCGCCGAGTGGGAGCGCAGGCCTTAGGTCTGTTTCCCGACCTCGGGGTGCGGGAGAGGGCGTCGCCTCCCATAGTGGGGCGGTTCCCCTCCTCCTCCGGGGGAGGATTTTGATAATGTTAACTCCATGTATAATGATGATCTTTTTCAGCTTTGGGGTTCCTTGGGGCTTAAGGGCCTGCCCTCCAAGGAAGCCCTGTTTGACCTTATTCAGTTGGGGGCCGCTGTCAAGCAGTCGCCGGTGATAGCAGAGGTAGATCCTCTGTCTATCGTCGACGTCGTGGTGGCAGAGGCTTCCGACGAGTCTGGTCAAACCTCTGCGGCGCCTGATGGTGATGATGTTGCTGAAGGCTCTCCTCCCCCTTCTGTACATCCTTCGGAGGGGGAAGGGGGTCGTACGGGCTCTTCTGCGCTAAGTCTCCCCCTCGGGGGAGCACTCTGACTGAGACTCCTCTTCGGAGGACTGATGATCCTGACGACCTCCCTCGTGGCCGCCTTCGCTGTAAGGCTCATCGTCCTCTTCGCCGCAAGGGCCTCCTGTCTCCCTATAAGGGTGTCAAGAGGCGCCTTTTCTAGTCTTCTTCTCCGTCCTCCGATGGGGACTCTCCTCACCAGAAGCAGTCTGTAGCAGCCGCGTCCTTAGACCTCTCCGGGGATCGTTCACGGTCTCCTACGCCTTCCAGACCTTCTACTTCCTGTGCAGACGGCCAGCAGCCTGATCTCGTCAGCCGATGGGCACCGGTCCCTTCGGGGCAAAGGGATGTCGCCCACGGTGTGGGCACTTCCCTTGCGCGTCAGGGTTTCCCTGCGCGTTCAAGCGTAGTTACACACCAATGCTCTCCTGCTGGTCAGCGCTCTCCTGTTCGCCAGCGCTCTCCTGCTCGCCAGCGCTCTTCTGATGATCAACGCCCTACTGCTCGCCAGCGCTCTCCTAAGGATAACGAACATCCTCCTGTTCCTGCTGCGCGCCCAGCGCGCCAACGGTCTCCTGAGCGCACTAGATCTCCTGGTCGTCAACGCGCACCTGCGCTTCCAGTTCCTGACATGCTCCCTGTGCGCCCATGCTCGCCCACGCGCCCTAGAGCTCCGGTTCAGGACTTGGGCAAGGACTTAACTTCTCGCCCTCGCGATCCTGCTCGTCAGCTTTCTCCTGCGCAACAACGCGCGCGGTCTCCTGCGCGTACATCTAGAGTTCCTGCACGCCCACGCGCCTCCTCTTCCTGAGCCCACTCGCGAGCGTTTGCCTTAGCGCGTCGCGCCGACAGTTCCTGCGCAGCCTTCTACGCGCCGTCTACCTGCTTGCAAGCGTTCTCCAGTGCGACAGCGATCTCGGACGCATCAACGTTCTCGTTCTCGTCAGCGATCTCCTGCGCGTCAACGATCTCCAGCGCATCAGCGTTCTCCTGAGCGCCGGTGATCTCCAGATCCTCTGCGTGATCCATCGCCTGCGCGCAAGCACTCTCCTACGTGTCAGCGCCCAGCAGATCCAGAGAAACGTAGGTCCCCTGTGATCAGCTCGCCTGCGCGTTCTACGCGCTATCGCTCGCCAACGCGCCATCGCTCGCCTGCACACTAGCGTTGGCCAACGCGCCATCGATCGCCGACTCGACATCGCTCGCCCACGCGTCACAGGTGTCCAGGACACTATCGGTCCCCTGGCCTTCAGCGGTCTCCTGAGAGCTTTCGTTCGCCCACGCGCCAACGCGTTCACTCGCCAACGCGCTCACTCCCCAGCTCGCCCGCTCACCCACGCGCTCACTCGCCTACGCGCTCACTCGCCTACGCGCCCGCTCGCCCGTTCGCGGTCGCTCCCGCGCTCGTTTGTCTCCGCGCGATTGCGCGCCCGCGCTATTGCGCGCCCGCGCTCCAACAGCCCCTCGCGAGCGACTCTTTCGTGTCACCCTTGCGCGAGCGTCAGCACGACCCCCGTTCGCGTCAGGTTCCGCAGCTCGCGGCAGTAGCAGGGACGCATGTCGCCAGGGCGCAGTCGGGATCGCCTCCTCCTAACGCAGGTCTCTTTTGCAGGACAAGGAAGGACCTTCGGAGAGGTCAAGGCAACTTTTTTCCCCTTTTTTTTTACAGGCAGGTCCAGTGGTGTCCACTCCGAAGGATCGCCCGATCCCCTTCCCTCCAGCGGGAATTTCGGACTCTGTGTCCGTGTCTCGGCAGTCCTGGTTTGGTCCTTTGATGAGGGCGTTAGTGAAGGCTATGAAGCCGGCACTCGCCGATCCAGGACACAAGCCAGCGACGGCCTTGCCCCCGCTGAAGAGAAGGAGAGGAGTGGACTTCGTGGTGACTTCTCCCAGGGAGAAGTTGGTTCCTAAGAGGTCCGTCAGGAAGGCCTCGTCCCCTTCGCAGTCGTTTTCTCCTTCTCCCGTAGACGAGGCTTTTCCGTCCTCGGGAGAGTCCAGTGAGGCGGCGGTCTCCCCCTCGGCACCAAGGGGGGAGTCACCTCCTCGTGGAGGAGAATCGTCTAGCGCGGAAGGTACCTACCAGACCACTTTGCTGGAGTCCTGTATCCCTCCCAGGAGGGAACCCAAGGACTCCAAGACGTTGCCGAAGTCTTCTGCACGTATTCGTCAGGAACCAGCTAGACCCCGGGAGAACGTCCACGTGTCTCCCCAGAAAGAGCTTCCGGGGACAGGAGACTTAGCTGCCAGTCCGCAGGGAGGAGAGCAGCAAGAGTCTGAGCATGCTTTCTGGCAGGTCCTGGGCCAGATGAGACAGCTCAACGGGTTCATGGACCCTGTGATCGCCCCCCGTGAAGGCAAGGACACGGTCCTGGATCAGGTTTATGGGACTCAGAAGCCCCCAAAGGCCAGCGCGGCTCTGCCCTGGTCCCAGGGGCGGAAGAGTGCCAGAGCCAGGGCTAATGCTCAGCTCGCAGTGCTCGCTACCTCCAGTCGTTCCTCTGCCGGGAACAAACTCCTCCCACCTCCTCGTCTCCAGCAGAGGAGGTATTTTGAGATCATGGGGGAGTCTAGCCTTGCTCTTCCCCTCCACCATTCGGTAGAAGAGCTTACTGGGGGAGTTCCTCTTGAGAAGCTCTCCGCCCGGCAGGTGACGTTCTTGGCGTCAGAGACTCTAAGCCATGAGAAGGTTGCGAAGTGCGCCATGCAGGCCACTTCGTGGCTGGATGTCTGACTAGGTTCTCTGGGCATCCTATTGCGCTCTGAGGATCTGTCTAAGGAGAACAATAGGAAGGCCCTGGAGACCTTCCTCCTCTCGGGCACTCGCTCCATCGAGTTCCTGGCGCATCAGGTTACCAACCTGTGGGCCAACTCGGTGGTCAAGCGTCGTGATGCGTTGACCGAGAAGATCCATCCGAAGGTCCCCGCCGTGGACGTCAACAGGCTCAGACACGCCTTCCTCCTCGGGGGGAATTTGTTTGAGCCCCAGGACATGGAACGTACAGCTGAGAGGTGGAGGAAGTCGAGTCAGGACTCCCTCCTCCAAAGGCCCCTTGCATCTCGCCCCTACAAGCCTCCAGCTCCACAGCAACATCAGCAGCAGCCTCGCAAGACACCGAAGCAGGCGCCGGCAGCTAAGAAAGTGGTGTCTAAGCCCCAACCCTTTCCTGCCAAGGACAAGAGGGGCAGTAAGTCCTCCAGGGGAGGCAAGACTCCTAGAGGGAGCGGCCGCGGCCGCAAGCGCTCGGAGTGGCAGTCCCCCCGCGTGTCCACCTGTGGGGGGATGCCTTCAAAGTTGCGTGCACAGGTGGCAGCAACATGGGGCCGATGCTTGGACGGTCTCCGTGATCGGCCAAGGATATCGCGTCCCATTCACGACATCTCAACCTCCCCTGACAGCGAATCCAGTGTCGTTGAGCTCCTATGCCATGGGATCGGTTAAGGGGCTAGCCCTTCGGGCAGAAGTCGAGACCATGCTCAAGAAAGATGCTCTCCAGCAGGTCGTCGACGGCTCCCCAGGCTTCTTCAGTCGACTCTTTCTTGTAAAGAAGGCGTCTGGAGGCTGGAGGCCCGTCATCGACCTCTCAGCTCTGAACAAGTTTGTCAAGCAAACTCCGTTCAGCATGGAGACAGCGGACACGGTCAGACTTGCGGTGAGACCACAAGACTTCATGTGCACACTGGATCTGAAGGACATGTACTTCCCGATCCCAATCCATCCGTCTTCCCGGAAGTACTTGAGATTCTCCTTAGACAACAAGACCTACCAGTTCAAGGTGCTGTGCTTCGGTCTCTCCACAGCACCTCAGGTGTTCACCAGAGTGTTTACCCTGATTTCGTCGTGGGCGCACAGGAACGGCATCCATCTCCTCCGTTATCTGGACGACTGGCTGATCCTAGCAGACTCGGAGTCGACCCTTCTTCGACACTGAGACAGGCTTCTGGGACTTTGCCAGGATCTGGGGATCATGGTAAATCTCGAGAAGTCCTCTCTGCAGCCGTTCCAATGACTGGTTTATCTAGGCATGTTGTTAGACACCAATCTCCACAAAGCCTCTCCATCAGACGACAGGATAGCAAGGCTGAGGAGGGTGGTGGAACCCTTCCTCAGGCGAGAAGAGCTTCCTGCCCAATCGTGGTTGCGCTTCTTAGGTCACCTGTCCTCCCTGGCCCGTCTGGTTCCAAACGGCCGTCTCAGGATGAGATCCCTGCAGTGGCGGCTCAAGTCCCGGTGGAATCAAGGATCCGATTCCCCGGACTTCCTGGTCCCGATAGGACCTTGGGAACAGGCGGACCTGCGGTGGTGGCTGGTCGACGAGAACCTGCGAAAGGGAGTGGATCTTCTCGTCCTCCCCCCGGAATTGACACTGTTTTCGGACGCGTCAAAAGAAGGGTGGGGGGCGCACATTCTGAACCAGAGGACCTCAAGCCTTTGGTCAGAATCAGAAAAGTACCTGCACATCAACCTGCTAGAAATGAAGGCCGTTTTCCTGGCCCTTCAACAGTTCCAACGGACCCTGGCGGGTCATTCCGTGGTGGTGATGAGCGACAACACCACGGTAGTGGCTTATATCAACAAGCAGGGAGGTACTTTTTCGCAGCAGCTATCCCATCTTGCAGTAGAAATTCTGAGGTGGACCGAAGTTCACTCGATAACACTATCAGCTCGCTTCATTCCTGGCAAGAGGAATGTGCTCGCTGACAGTCTGAGCAGGGCTTCGCAGATAGTGAGTACCGAGTGGTCTTTCGATCCTCAGATAGCCAACCAAGTCCTGACTTTGTGGGGTTCCCCGACCGTGGATCTGTTCGCGACAGCTTTGAATTTCAAACTGCCCCTGTACTGCTCCCCAGTCCCGGACCCCAAGGCACTTTGGCAAGATGCTTTCCAACAACGGTGGGACAACATCGACGTGTACGCCTTCCCACCGTTCTGTCTGATGAGAAGGGTGCTCAACAGGACCAGACTATCGGTCAACTTGTCGATGACTCTGATAGCTCCGCTGTGGCATCACGCGGAATGGTTCCCGGACCTTCTGCAGCTCCTGACAGAGCTCCCGAGAGAACTTCCCCCACGACACGAGCTACTCAGACAACCACATTGCAACATCTTCCACAGAGCCGTAGCATCGCTTTGGCTTCACGCCTGGAGACTGTCCAGCGTCTCCTCACGGAGAGAGGCTTTTCGCAACAGGTTGCAGAGAGGATGTCTCGGCACCTGCGAAAGTCCTCAGAGGGAGTCTACCAGGCGAAGTGGAGAGTCTTCTGTGGTTGGTGTCGTGGGGGGGGGTATCTCTCCACTCGATGCCACTATTCCAGCAATAGCGGAGTTTCTCGTCTATTTGCGGGAGGAAATGTGCCTTTCGGTCTCAGCGGTGAAAGGCTATCGCTCAGCCTTAAGCTTGGCTTTTAGGCTGAAAGGAGTGGAGATTTCTTCCTCGCTGGAACTCTCTTTACTCATACGTAGCTATGAGCTTACCTGCCCTCAGTTGGAAGTGAGACCTCCTCCTTGGAACGTGGTTTGGGTCCTCAGGGCTCTTAAGAGACCTCCCTTCGAACCATTATGCCAGGCCTCTGATCGCCACTTGTCTTGGAAGACGGCTTTCCTTCTCGCTTTGGCCTCTGCCAAGCGAGATAGTGAACTTCATGGTCTCTCGTAAGACGTCGCCCATTCAAGGGGATGGGGGGAGGTAACGTTCAGGTTCGTCCCTGAATTTGTTGCCAAGACTCAGAACCCTGGAGTGCCGGACCTACGGTTCGACTCTTTCAGGATCGCGAGTTTCCGTTCTGTAACAAGCGACCCAGACCAGCTGCTATTATGTCCAGTGAGGAGTCTGAGGTGTTACTTGAAGAGAACAGCTGCAGTTCATCCTCAGGTGCAAGCATTGTTTGTTAGCACAGGCAGGACGAAGAGGAGGGTCACCAAGAACACCATCTCGGCTTGGATTCGAAGGGTTATCCATCACGCCTTGAATCTGGACCCTCCGTCACGTCGCCCTAGGGCACACAACGTCAGGGGCATCGCTACGTCCCTGGCCTTCAAGAGAAACTTCTCTGTGACGCAGGTACTTCAAGCTGGGGTCTGGAAGCGTCAGACGACCTTCACAGCCCACTACCTGAAGGACGTGACCCACAGGAGCCTCGATACTTTTTCTATCGGCCCTGTGGTGGCTGCACAACAGCTGGTCTAACCTCAGGCTCCTTTATGGACAAGTAGCAGTAGGTTGAGGGCGTTGTTACCCAGTTTTAGTCTGCGTGAATGAAAGAGTATGTCTGACCCTTACTTCTTTCTTCATCCTCCCCTCTCTTGGGGAAGCAGCATCCTGGTCTCCGCATAGCTGACCTCAACCTCTGCAGGTAAACCATGCTTCCTTGTGTTCCTAGTATTAAGCTTAATACTGTCGCGTCCCCCATACCCTGACGAGGTGGTATTGGGAACTTCCTATCCTGGATTCCTATCTAAAGGTCTCAAGGTCAACTTCATAGGACGAGTCATGCTCTTTCCTCCACACACAACTTATGTAGGCCACACGTTTCTTGCGAAGCAAGAAACTTGTGAGGTGCAGGGACTCCCTTTCTCAAGTGATGCTCACTTGGAGTCGGAGTCCCCGGGTAAAGCCAAAGTAAGTAAGGCTGGGGACTTTCCACCCTTCCTAAGGGGTAAGTCACCCAATGTAAATAGCGTGGTTTGTATTTTGGTTACGGAACAAATGACAAATTCGGAGATAATTTCTATTTTTCCTAACCATACAAACCTTAGCTATTTACACATATTTGCCCGCCAGCCCTGTCCCCCAAGTCAAGTCCTACCTCTAAGTGAAGTGAAGCAAATCACCGGTGTGTGGGGGGGGTGTAGCAAGCTACCCCTTCCCCTACCCCCGCTAACTAGCGCGGGGGTAGTTAACTATCGTTAAAATCTATTGGCTCGTCAATTTCAGCTACGCCGAAAGGTAAACCCAATGTAAATAGCTAAGGTTTGTATGGTTAGGAAAAATACAAATTATCTCCGAATTTGTCATTTTGAATATCTTTGATAGAATTTTTTTCATGCTTATGCCATGCAGGTTAATAATAGCATTATCAGCTTCTGAATTTAAAGAATATTTCAATGATACTACTTAATGAGTTACTACAACAGTAGGTTGATTATATGTACACTTACCTTGCAACGTAATTTTGTTAATCGAGATTTGTGAGCCTCTGAGGTATTATGTGTAAAGTGTGAAGGCAATTTCAGTATCAATTAACACACTAAAGAATGGTGATGTTGTATAAGACTTATGTCCTAGTCAACTTGCTAAGGCTTCTTGAATGTTTACATCAGCTTTGTGCAGGAAGAAATAAAAAAATATATTTGTTCCAACACGGAGTACTTACCTCGAACTACTTTCTTAGGAGGATCTGGGATCTCCTCATTTACCGACCAAGAATTTTGATTGTTCCCCCTCTCTCCGTTACCTTGTTGGGGCGCTCCGGGGCGGAAGGATACTCACCCTGGGGCGACCCGGGGTCAGCGCACGAGGCTGCGCTTGTTAGATCGCCAGTAAGCGTCTGGTCGCGGCGTAGATAACATCTTGCCGCTCTCTCTCACTTATCCCGTCCGATCACTTTGTGTACCACGTGTTCCTTTGTGTTCGCCATCCATTGTGTCCCACGTGTTCCCTTGTGTACCATATGTTCTCGTTGTGTTCCTCACCTTTCCCTTGCGTTCTTGTGTCGTTTGCGTATTTGCTTCCCACTATGGAATCTCAGCGTCGCTGTCCTGGGCCCCAAGCTGGTAAGTCTTGTGGAGCCTGGCTCTTTAGGCCCTAGGTCGACCCGCACACGTTGTGCTCCTCATGTCGGGGGAATAAGTGTTCCCCTTCCTCCACGTGCCCGGAGTGCGAGTCTTGGCTGGAGCTGCAGTGGACCTTGTTCTCCAAGAAGAAGAAGAAGGTGTCCAAGAGATCTCCTAAGAAGACGGACCTTACCTCGCCGCGAACATCGCCCTCAGCGCAGTCGGAGAGAGGTTCTCCTTCACCTTCCCCTACCCAAAGTAGGGGATGAGGTAAGTCGTTGCGGAGAAACGGCCCATTGCCGTTCCCCATGAGTCTGATGTCGGGGAATCTGTTGTGAAGGGGCCTATGCAGACGAGTGGGGGGGTCTGCTAGTGTGGCGGAAGTGTGTGTAGTAGACGAAGGCCTGGTGCCCGCAGGACCCGTCTCAGGTGAAGACCCGGTGTGGGGGAACCCCGAAACAGTGCCTACCCCATGTCGAGACAGTGTTTTTCAGGTTCAGCGGGTTCTGGGGGTGGTCGGGACAAAGAAAGGAAGCCCACATGTTCTTCGTACCACGACTCCTTTGTGTGGACGGCACCTAGGACGCCCTTCAGGTCCCCCATGAGACAAGAGGAAGAGTTCGAAGGATGGTTCGCCTCTCGACCCGCTATCCGCTCACCCCCGCCGCCCTCAGCTACGCTTCCGCCGGACTTCATGGAACCCTCGACCCCGATATCCAGACCAAGGACCCCTAGGAGGCTCGTAATTGAGACAGACGACTCAGCAAGCTCTTATTCTTCGGACGACTACTCCTCCTACAGTTCCTTCTCTTTGGAAAGCTCTAGTGGACGGGACTCCAGGAGGAAGAGGAAGCGGTCCAGAAGGAGGAGGCCGAGCTCCCACACCAGCCCGGCCAAGAAGAGGTCAAAGTCCTCGAGGAGGAGATACAAGAAGAGGAGTTCCTCGAGGAGGAGGTATATTACGGTAGTTCGTCACCGTCGTAAATCTAGCAAGAAGGTTGCCGCTCCAGTGCCTGCCTCGGTGGCTGCTGGAGCCGCTTCCGTACCTTTGCCCGGTGTCTCTTCAGCTCCGCCCGCTCATCGGGTGCGGCCGTTGGCACACTTTCAGTTGCCCCGACCTAGTAAGTCAGCGGCTCCACCCGTGTGTCGGGAACTTACGTTGGTTAGACCCAGCAGCTCAGCCCCAGGACCTTTCGTCGCAGCGGCTTCAGCCAAGTTTCGGGATACGCCTCGACCATCAACTAGCGCCATCCGGGTTATCCCGGGAGGAGGTAGACCCATGACGGCTACCTCCACCCCAGCGGCTCTACCCATGACGGAGGCAGCCACTCCATCACCCCGCCAGGAGGGGAGGGATGCCTCCGCTCCCACGGATCCCTCCATGTTCGATGAGGCCTCCGACATGGAGGTACAGATTGTGGATGAGCTATTGGGCTCAGGCGAGTGCTTTCCGGACGAGGTCTCATCTTAACGTAAAGTGTTAGCCCTTATCCGACGGCACCATTGGTTGGATGAGCCTCAGCCAGCAGCGGAACAAGCTTGGCTCTCAGGTCTGGGCAGGATGGTTGACAATCCTGTCCAGCAGAAACCATCTCTGACCCTACCTTTAAGCACCCGATGTTGCCCTGGGGATGGAACAAGTGGATCGTTTCGTGTCAGGCCCGAAGAACTCGTTGAGGGCACAGGGTTCCTCCAAGCTCCTGCCGGGCCTTAGGACCCAAAAGAAATTCTATGTGCCTGACGGGCAACACTCAGGGCCCCGCACTTTGGAGGAAGCGGTCGCTACCCTGAACCAGGGCAACACTGATGAACGTAGCCTAAACGCGCCGGTGGTCTTCTCGCAAGCGGAGGCCGCCATGATGGAAGACGCCTCACAGGACATCGTGAATGTCACTGCTTGGCTGGAGTGGTGGGCATGCACCCTAGCAGGCTTCCAGCTGTCGCACAACCTGTCAGTCCCTGAAAATCAGGTGCTTTTGCAAGAACTAATCCGCTCGGGGGGTAAGGCTATGAAATTCCTTTCCTTTCAGTCGTTTACCCAGACAGCCAACTGGGTCCTGAGGAGAAGGAACACGATTTTGAACAGGTTGCCCCGTAGGCTCCCCAAGAGGGAAGCAAAATTCCTGAGGAACTCTCCTGTCTATTGCGAGACTGTAGAGAAGGTCGGCAAGATGAAGGGTACAGCCGAGCCCAGGCTACAACTTTCAAGACGACCCCCTATTAGAAGAGCTTCTACAGACGGGGCCTACCCACCTACGCCTCTGGCTAGGCAGGAAGCTTCCGCCTCTTCCTGGCACCAATCCCCTCGGCCCTCCAGAAGGGGTGGTGCCCAACCTCAGGCCTCCTTTAGGCCTAAATACTCAGGCTCAAGGAGAGGCCGTTCCAACCGTCTCCCTAGAAGGAGATAGGGAGAGAGGCCCCCTACACCTTCCCACGCCTCAGGTGGGGTGATGCCTCAAATGATATTGGCAAGCATGGCTGGACAACGGAGCGGACCCGTGGACGGTGACAATCCTCAGGGAGGGACACAGGATTCCCTTCCTGTCAGATCCGCCCCCGTTGATCCCCGAACATCGGGCTTAGTGGCTGGCGCCCAAAGACTCGGAGAAGAGAGCAGCCCTGCAAGCAGAAGTGGAAGCCATGTTGAACAAGAGAGCGCTACAGCCCGTTCATGAGCCTTCCCCGGGTTTCTACAGCAGGCTCTTCCTGTTGGAAAAGGCGACGGGAGGTTGAAGGCCAATCATCGACCTCTCGGCTCTGAACAAGTTCATCAAGAAGACCCCCCTTCAAAATGGACACCCCGAAGTCGGTGCTGGCGGCCTTGAGAGAAGGGGATTTCATGATGTCCCTGGATCTCAAGGATGCTTACTTTCAGATTCCCGTTCACCCCTCCGGCAGGAAGTTCCTCAGAGTAAGGTGGGGTTCTAAGCCCCTTCAGTTCAAGACCCTCTTCTTCGGTCTGTCGACAGCTCCACAAGTATTCACGAGGGTGTTCGCCCTGGTATCGGTCTGGGCACACAAACAGGGCATCAGGCTGACCAGGTACCTCGACGACTGGTTGCTGCTTTCAGCCTCAGAGGCAGATTTAAAGTATCAAGGCTCACTTCTGTTGCAGTTCTGCAAAGACCTCTGGATCACGATCAACCTCGAGAAGTCAAAGTTAGTCCCCACCATCAGGATGACGTACCTGGGGATGGTCCTAGACTCCCAGCTGACGAGAGCCTTCCCTTCCCAGGAGAGGTTGGACAACCTAGACCAGGTGATTCGACCGTTCCTAGCTGGCACTCCGGTGAGGGCCAAAGATTGGCAGAGGCTAGTGGGTCACCTGGTCTCGTTGGAAAAATTGGTCCCACAGGGCAGGCTCAAGCTAAGACCAATCCAGTGGAACCTGAAAGATCTCTGGTCAGCGGAGGAGTCCTCGCAGAAGATAGTTCTGGTGTCTCCTTCCTCCCTCCAAGGACACGCTTCTCTGGTGGTCCGACAGGACTCACACGTTGAAGGGAATCCTGTTCGGCTCCACCCCTCCAGAGATGCTGCTCTTCACGGACGCATCGAAGGAGGGGTGGGGAGCTCATCTCCTCGAGGAAACAGCAGAGGGGAAATGGTCAGCGGAGGAAAAGACCCGGCACATCAATCTTCTAGAGCTCATGGTAGTACAGAAAGCCCTGGCAGAATTCGCCCGTCTCCTCCGGGGGAACTTGGTGGCACTCATGTGCGACAACGCCACGGTGGTGGCGTACATAAAAAAGCAGGGAGGCTTAAGGTCAAGGGAACTGTGCGACCTCACGGCTCAGATCCTGGAATGGTCCGAAATGAACCACATTCGGCTATGAACCACATTCTGCTAACAGCCAGGTTCATTCCAGGAAAGAGGAATGTCCTGGCAGACGGTCTCAGCAGGACAGGTCAGGTGGTAGGGTCAGAATGGTCTCTTTATCCCCAGGTGGCACAGGAAGTTCTCCGGCGTTGGGGCTCCCCGCTGATAGACCTGTTCGCCACAAGACTCAACGCACAGCTCCCCGTATTCTGCTCCCCGGTGCCAGACCCGACACCAGCGTTCGAAGACGCCTTCCAGCACTCGTGGGACGGCCTCGACGTCTACGCCTTTCCCCACTTCAGGATCATCAGGCAGGTTCTCAACAGGCTAAGACAATCCAATTCCACAAAGATGACTTTGGTAGCGCCCTGGTGGCCGGAGAGGGAGGGGTTCGCGGATCTTCAGGACCTGGCCACCCTTCCGCCGTGGCCCCTGCCAGTAAGAGAAGACCTGCTAAGTCAGCCTCACTTCTGCAGGCTACACAAAAACCCCCAGGGCCTGAGGCTACACGCGTGGAGATTATCAAGTGACTGCTAAGGAGAGAAGGCTTCTCGGACAAGACTGCTGACAGGATGTTGGGCTATCTCCAGAAATCCTCGTGCGTTGTGTACCAGGCAAAATGGCCAACGTTTGTTAAATGGTGTGCCACTCAGAATCTGAGGCCCTTAGACGCTTCGGTCCACAATATTGCAGACTTCCTAGTTTACTTGAGGGACGACCGGGGAGTCTCCATCCCAGCCATCAAAGGAGTCTGTGCGGCACTGGGTCAGGTTTTCCATCTCAAGGGCATCAACCTGGGGACTTCTCGCCACATCTCCATGCTTATCAGAAGTTTTGAACAATCTTGTGACCCCCGCTCCTCGAGGGTCCCCTAGTGGGATATGGCCAAGGTCCTCAGGGCTCTCTTGAGGGCCCCCTTCGAACTGCTTAAAGACATTCTAGACAAGGACCTCACCCTCAAAGCGGTCTTCTTGTTGGCCCTTGTCTCGGCCAAACAGGTGAGCGAGCTCCACGGCTTGTCCTTCGAGGTCTCACACTCGAAAGGTTGGAAGGACATGTCGTTTAAGTTCTTGCCAGAATTCGTGGCGAAGACCCAGAACCCTACAATTGCGGACCCTAGGTTCGAGGAATTCTCCATCCCAGCAATTCCGAGCTCGGACAACCCGGAAGACCTGCTTTTGTGCCCCGTAAGGACTTTCAGGAAATACCTCAGTAGGACATCCAAACTCAGACCAGCCATCAAGAGTTTGTTCGTTTCCACAGGTCCAGTCAAGAAGGCAGTTTCCAAGAATACTATATCCTTCTGGCTCCGACAGGTTATAAAAAGGGCTTACGAGAGTGATGGCTCCATGGTCCCTGGGACCCCGAGACCCTATGATATTAGGGGCCTTAGCACATCCTTGGCCTTTGACACTAACATGGCAGTGGGCCAGATCTTACGGGCTGGCACTTGGGCCAGACAGTCCACCTTTACAGCCCATTACCTGAAGGATTGTACAAGAAAGTCCCTGGATGCCTTCTCCATTGGGCCAGTCATTTCAGCTATGCAGCAAGTTTAGTGGTTTGGGCCCCAGGTAGCCCGTGAAAAGTAATCGTAAGTGACACAGGTTCCTCCTTACTATCCCCCTTCCTTGCTATCCCTTTTTTTTCCTGTATCCCATCTTTTTCCCTATCCTCCTTCCATGTGAGAGTGGGACGTTGAGGCACTCCATGTCTGGATTATAATTAAAGGTGAGTTGTACATAAGGTAGACTTTTGCGTGCTTTCCCCTGCTCTCCTACCTCTCCCTGGGCAATCTAGACCTAGCCTCCTATCTAGGTCGTGTGCCCCAGGAAGTTTCAAGTACAGTATTCCGAACTGTAAGCCACTCCCTCCTCCTAAGGTATGTCTCCTAAGAAAGTAGTTCGAGGTAAGTACTCCGTGTTGGAACAAATCACAAATTTTAAGTAATTTGTATTTCTCCTAACAGTACTTACCTCGAACTACTTTCGAGTTATGGCCCACCCATCCTACCCCAAGTATCTTACAGGAGTTCGAGGCGGACTTAACATACGCTTACTGACGATCTAACAAGCGCCCCGACAAGGTAACGGAGGGAGGGGGAGCTACGCAAAATTCTTGATCGGTGAATGAGGAGATCCCAGATCCTCCTAAGAAAGTAGCTCGAGGTAAGTACTGTTGGGAAAAATACAAATTACTGTACTTAAAATTTGTGATTTTTGTCATCTTAGCATTAATCATATAACAGCCCTTCAGTCCATATTGAAGCTATTCTTTGTTCCCATGAAGATACAAACTGTTTGTTCTAATTAGGAATATGACTTAAGCATGAGCTGGAAGCCTGTTGAATTGTTAACAAGGAAGTTATGATAGTTAATGACAGGCAGATGAAGGAGAAGCACCTAAAAGGCTGACTGTCACGCCACTTTTGACTTCTGGTGCATCCTGCAAGAACGTAGTATTTCTGCTTTCTTTCGACTGTTTGATTGTTTCTTGCTTTAGTTTGTCAAGTGTTTGTCAGTTCTGTGGTGTGTTACTTGCATTAGAGGAAGTACCTTAAAAGTCAAGACATGTAGTAGAGTGGAATTTTTTCCCTTAGAGGATACAAACCTTTCCAATTTTCCTAAGTTGTGTACCTTTTGCGATGGGTATGACTGTAAGCGGACTCCTCTTGGGAGAGTAGCTTATGCTCTTCCAATAAAGAAGACCGAACTCTCCTAGTGTAACTTGGCTCGTGTAACAGTAGTATCCCTTTCCAGGAAGGGGGTTATCCAATTCAAACATTGTCATCCTTATTTTCGTGCCTAATAAACAGATTTTGAGCAAAGCAAAAAATCTATTTTTGGGTGATATGGCCATGTCGTCCTGATGGAAGGTTCCTTTTGGTAGCTTTCTAAGGGATATTTTGGCTACAGTGATACTCCCAGAGAATTAACCACAGGTTTCCAGAATTCTAACTCCTGGCGCGAGTATCCTTAATATAAATTCTAAGGACATCGCATAATATCGGGGGATGTATTTCTTGTTACGATACATAGCAATCTTTACCCCGAATAGAGTTTTCGCTTTGAGGGGGGAAGAGTGACGAAATTGAAGGGGAGCCGTCATCAAGGTTACCCGGTGGATCCCCTCTCAGTACTACTATGGCGTAACTATTCCTTGTTCCAATTAAGCATTGATAGCCGCAGATAGAGTAGTTTCGGGTGGGGTCTTTCGTTACTCTTGTATACTCCTTTTCGAAAAAAGGGAGGGTCCATCAGGACGACATGGCCATATCACCCAAAAATAGATTGCTTTGCTCAAAATCCATTTTTTGGGCTCAGCCATGTCGTCGTACATACATCCATACATATACCAAAGGCACTTCCCCCAATTTTGGGGGGTAGCCGACATCAACAATGAAACAAAACAAAACAAAAAAGGGGACCTCTACTCTCTACGTTCCTCCAGCCTAACCAGGGACTCTGCCGAGTTCAGCTGGTACTGCTAGGGTGCCACAGCCCAACCTCCCACATTATCCACCACAGATGAAGCTTCATAATGCTGAATCCCCTACTGCTGCTACCTCCGCGGTCATCTAAGGCACCGGAGGAAGCAGCAGGGCCTACCGGAACTGCGTCACAATCGCTCGCCATTCACTCCTATTTCTAGCACGCTCTCTTGCCTCTCTCACATCTATCCTCCTATCACCCAGAGCTTTCTTCACACCATCCATCCACCCAAACCTTGGCCTTCCTCTTGTACTAATCCCATCAACTCTTGCATTCATCACCTTCTTTAGCAGACAGCCATTTTCCATTCTCTCAACATGGCCAAACCACCTCAACACATTCATATCCACTCTAGCCGCTAACTCATTTCTTACACCCGTTTTCACCCTCACCACTTCGTTCCTAACCCTATCTACTCGAGATACACCAGCCATACTCCTTAGACACTTCATCTCAAACACATTCAATTTCTGTCTCTCCGTCACTTTCATTCCCCACAACTCCGATCCATACATCACAGTTGGTACAATCACTTTCTCATACAGAACTCTCTTTACATTCATGCTCAACCCTCTATTTTTTACTACTCCCTTAACTGCCCCCAACACTTTGCAACCTTCATTCACTCTCTGACGTACATCTGCTTCCACGCCACCATTTGCTGCAACAACAGACCCCAAGTACTTAAACTGATCCACCTCCTCAAGTAACTCTCCATTCAACATGACATTCAACCTTGCACCACCTTCCCTTCTCGTACATCTCATAACCTTACTCTTACCCACATTAACTCTCAACTTCCTTCTCTCACACACTTCCAAATTCTGTCACTAGTCGGTCAAGCTTCTCTTCTGTGTCTGCTACCAGTACAGTATCATCCGCAAACAACAACTGATTTACCTCCCATTCATGATCATTCTCGCCTACCAGTTTTAATCCCCGTCCAAGCACTCGAGCATTCACCTCTCTCACCACTCCATCAACATACAAGTTAAACAACCACGGCGACATCACACATCCCTGTCTCAGCCCCACTCTCACCGGAAACCAATCGCTCACTTCATTTCCTATTCTAACACATGCTTTACTACCTTTGTAGAAACTTTTCACTGCTTGCAACAACCTTCCACCAACTCCATATAACCTCATCACATTCCACATTGCTTCCCTATCAACTCTATCATATGCTTTCTCCAGATCCATAAACGCAACATACACCTCCTTACCTTTTGCTAAATATTTCTCACATATCTGCCTAACTGTAAAAATCTGATTCATACAACCCCTACCTCTTCTAAAACCACCTTGTACTTCCAAGATTGCATTCTCTGTTTTTTCCTTAATCCTATTAATCATAACTCTACCATACACTTTTCCAACTACACTCAACAAACTAATACCTCTCGAATTACAACACTCATGCACGTCTCCCTTACCCTTATACAGTGGTACAATACATGCACAAACCCAATCTACTGGTACCATTGACAACACAAAACACATATTAAACAATCTCACCAACCATTCAAGTACAGTCACACCCCCTTCCTTCAACATCTCAGCTTTCACACCATCCATACCAGACGCTTTTCCTACTCTCGTTTCATCTAGTGCTCTCCTCACTTCCTCTATTGTAATCTCTCTCTCATTCTCATCTCCCATCACTGGCACCTCAACACCTGGAACAGCAATTATATCTGCCTCCCTATTATCCTCAACATTCAGCAAACTTTCAAAATATTCCGCCCACCTTTTCCTTGCCTCCTCTCCTTTTAACAACCTTCCATTTCCATCTTTCACTGTCTCTTCAATTCTTGCGCCAGCCTTCCTTACTCTCTTCACTTATTTCCAAAACTTCTTCTTATTCTCTTCATATGACTGACCCAGGCCCTGACCCCACCTCAGGTCAGCTGCCCTCTTTGCCTCACGTACCTTGCGCTTTACTTCCACGTTTTTCCCTCTATATTTTTCATACTTCTCTATACTATTACTCTGCAGCCATTCTCCAAAAGCCCTCATTTTCTCTTCCACTTTTACCGTCACTCCTTCATTCCACCATTCACTGCCCTTCCTCATGCTGCCTCCAACAACCTTCTTGCCACATACATCACTTGCAATCCCAACAAAATTTTCTTTTGCTAACTTCCACTCCTCCTCTAAATTACCAGTTTCTCTTACTCTCACCTCGTCATATGCCATTTTCAACCTTTCCTGATATTTACTTTTTACCCCTGGTTTTATTAGCTCTTCAACCCTCACTAGCTCCCTTTTACATCCACCTACTCTATTCCCCCACTCTTTTGCTACAACTAATTTTCCTTCCACCAAAAAATGATCAGACATACCGTTAGCCATACCCCTAAACACGTGCACGTCTTTCAATCTTCCAAACATTCTTTTAGTTATCAACACATAATCCATTAATGCCCTTTCTACTACTCTTCCATTTGCCACTCTTACCCATGTATACTTATTTTTATCTTTCGTTCTAAAAAAGCTAGCACTTATTACCATCTCTTGTTCAACACACATATCTACCAGTCTCTCACCACTCTCATTTTCACCTGGTACGCCATACTTCCCAATGACACCTTCTACCTCAACAGCGCCCACTCTAGCATTTAAGTCACCCATGACAACTACATAATTCCTTCTACCCAGTCCTTCTACACACCTAGTTAATTCATTCCAGAACTCATTCCGCTCTTCTTCACTTTTCTCACTACCTGGCCCATACGCACTGACAAACGCCCAACATTCCCTACCCAACCTAACCCTTACCCACATTAACCTAGGTGATATCTCCTTCCATTCCACTACTTTACCTGTCATCCATTCACTCAGCAATAAAGCCACACCCTCTCTCGCTCTTCCCCTTTCAATCCCAGACACTCTACCAGACATTTCACCAAACATCACTTCACCCTTTCCTTTCATCTTTGTCTCACACAAGGACAATACATCCATCCTTCTACTTCTAAACATACTTCCAATCTCACATCTTTTACTCTCTATCGTACCACATCCACGCACATTCAAACACCCCAAAACTAGAGTGCGGGGAGCAGTCACTCTCCCCCCAGCTCCATCTCTTTGATGATGTCTCACAGGATTCTTTATGTCGTCGTGATGGAAGCATACCAGGAATTACTTGAAAGTACTATATCTGTGGATTTGTATAAGTGCCTTCACTTTGAATGAGTTCCTTATATGGACTCCTAGACCTTTATATATGACATTACCGTTATTTGTCATATCCACTAAGCTTGGAACTAGCTTAGGGCTTCCTGCCCCCTGCAGGGAAAGTGTTGACTTCGAATATAAGGATTCAAAGTTTGTATCTCCATAGGGACGGATGGTAAATCTCAGAGATTACCTTTTCATCCCTTGGAAATCTGTACTCTGATTTCAAGTTGAGCCCTTCTAGGGTTTAATTAAAACTCTAATATACTTTATTCGTCTTTAACTGAGATAGCAGCAATAAGACGCAAATACGTTCAGTATTTTACCTTGTAACCAGATTATCAATTGTAGTTACAATCAGGTATGAATCTGATCCGGCGTTGAAAACACATCAGGGTCCATATTTTCTCCTGTCGGAAAAATATGATATTTTAATTATAAAATAAATTTTTGAATATACTTACCCGGTGAATATATAATAGCTGCTACTCAGCGGCTCGACAGAAAACACACTCAAAAACTCGCGAGCGATCGCTATGAAGGTTGCGGGTGTGACCACCAGCGCCAACTATCGGCCAGATACCACTCTTGCATGTAAACAAACCCTTCAATTCTTCTCGTCCCGCTGCGTCTCTATTGGGGAGGAAGGGAGGGCCTTTAATTTATATATTCACCGGGTAAGTATATTCAAAAATTTATTTTATAATTAAAATATCATTTTTAAATATTTAACTTAGCCGGTGAATATATAATAGCTGATTCACACCTAAGGCGGTGGGTAGAGACCAGAGTTAATTAAGTTTACAGCGTATAAGCTAAGAGTTTTTGACAGTTATCAATATAACAAAACCAAAATATATAGGTACCTGGTAAGGAAGTTGACTTAGACGATTACTCTGCCTTGTAAGTCTGTCTTCCTCACGAAGCCCAGCGATCCTCTTAGGATGCTGAAAGACTCCCAGGAGCTGAAGTATAAAGGGTTGCAACCCATACTAACAGGACCTCATCAAACCCCTAATCTGGGCGCTCTCAAGAAATGACTTTGACCACCCGCCAAATCAACAAGGATGCGAAAGGCTTCTTAGCCTTCCGTACATCCCAAAAAACAATATTAAAAAACATTTCAAGAGACAGATTAAAAAGGATATTGGAATTAGGGTAATGTAGTGGTAGAACCCTCACCCACTACTGCACTCGCTGCAACGAATGGACCCAGTGTGTAGCGGTCCTCGTAAAGAGTCTGGACATCTTTTAAGTAAAATGACGCGAACACTGACTTGCTTCTCCAAAAAGTCGCGTCCATAATACTTTGCAGAGATTTATTTTGCTTGAAGGCCACGGAGGTTGTTATAGCTCTAACTTTGTGCGTCTTAACCTTAAGCAAACATCGGTCTTTCTCATTCAAGTGAGAATGAGCTTCTCGTATTAAAAAATCTGATAAAATATGACAAAGCATTCTTTGACATAGGCAATGATGGTTTCTTAACTGAGCACCATAATGCCTCAGATTTACCTCGTAATGACTTAGTACGAGCTAAATAGAACTTAAGAGCTCTAACAGGACATAATACTCTTTCCAGTTCGTTGCCTACGATCTCTGATAAGCAAGGAATATCAAAAGATTTAGGCCAAGGACGAGAAGGCAGTTCATTTTTTTGGCCAGGAAACCAAGTTGAAGTGAACAAGTGGCTTTTTCTGTAGAAAAAACCGATGTTCTTACTGAAGGCATGAAGTTCACTGACCCTTTTAGCCGAAGCCAAGCACACTAGGAAAAGTGTCTTGAGGGTGAGATCCTTCAGGGAGGCTGAATGTAATGGCTCAAACCTGTCTGACATGAGGAACCTTATGACCACGTCTAAGTTCCATCCAGGAGTTGCCAAACGACGTTCCTTAGAGGTCTCGAAAGACTTAAGGAGATCTTGGAGATCTTTATTGTTGGAAAGATCTAAGCCTCTATGTCGAAAGACCGAAGCCAACATGCTCCTGTAGCCCTTAATCGTGGGAGCTGAAAGGGAGCGAACCTTTCTCAGATGTAAAAGAAAATCTGCGATTTGGGCTACAGAGGTACTGGACGAGGACACAGATGCTGACTTGCACCAGTCTCAAAAGACTTCCCACTTCGACTGGTATACTCTAATGGTAGAAGCTCTCCTCGCTCTTGCAATCGCACTGGCTGCCTCCTTCGAAAAGCCTCGAGCTCTTGAGAGTCTTTCGATAGTCTGAAGGAAGTCAGACGAAGAGCGGGGAGGCTTTGATGGACATTCTTTACGTGGGGCTGACGTAACAGATCTACCCTTAGAGGAAGACTTCTTGGAAAGTCTACCAGCCATTGAAGTATCTCGGTGAACCACTCTCTCGCGGGCCAGAGGGTAGCAACCAACGTCAACCTTGTCCCTTCGTGAGAGGCGAACTTCTGCAGTACCTTGTTGACTATCTTGAATGGTGGGAATGCATATAAGTCCAGAAGAGACCAATCCAGTAGAAACGCGTCTATGTGGATTGCTTCTGTATCTAGGACTGGAGAGCAATAGATTGGTAACCTTTTGGTCAACGAGGAGGCAAAGAGGTCTATGGTGGGTTGACCCCAAGTAGCCCAAAGACTCTTGCCCACGTCCTTGTGGAGGGTCCATTCCGTGGGTATCACCTGACCCCTCCGACTGAGACAGTCTGCCAAGACGTTCAAGTCCCCCTGGATGAATCTCGTCAACAGGGAGATGCCTCGATTTCTTGACCATAAGAGAAGGTCCCTTGCGATCTCGAGCAGCGTGAAGGAGTGTGTGCCTCCTTGCTTGGAGATGTACGCCAAAGTTGTGGTGTTGTCTGAGTTGACCTCTACCACTTAGTTTCGAAGAAGCTTTCGAATATCATCAAGGCCAAGTGGACTGCTAATAGCTCCTTGCCGTTGATGTGCATGCTCTTCTGACTTGAGAGGTCCACAGACCCGAGCATTCCCGACCGTCCAGGGTCGCACCCCAACCAAAATCCGACGCGTCTGAGAACAACACGTGGTTTGGGTTCTTGACTGCTAGGGATAGTCCCTCTCTCAGACTGATATTGCTGTCCCACCATTTCAGGCATGCCTTTACTGGTTCGGAGACTGGGAATGATACCGTCTCTAACGTCTTGTCCTAGCTCCAGTGAGAGGCTAGATGGAACCGGAGAGGCAGAAGGTGTAGTCTCCCTAGTGAGACAAACTGCTCCAGGGATGAGAGAGTCCCTACGAGACTGTTCCAACTCCTGACTGAACAAACGTTTTCTTTTCAGCATTAGTTGGACTTCGAGCAGGGCTTGTTCTATTCGGTGGCAGACGGAAAAGCCCGAAAAAAAAACTGGACTGCGAATCTCCATCCCCAAATATAGAATAATCTGGGATGGGATCAGTTGGGACTTTTAGGTTGACCAAAAGTCCCAACTCCCTGGCCAGACTCAACGTCCAATGTAGATCCTGCAGACAGCGAAGACTGGACGATGCTCTGAGAAGCCAGTCGTCCAAGTACAGGGAGGCTCGGATCCCCGATAGATGGAGGGATTTTGCCACATTCCTCATGAGCCTCGTAAACACGAGAGGCGCAGGACTGAGGCCAAAGCACAGGGCTCGAAACTGGTACCCCACATTCCTGTAAACAAACCTCAGAAACGGTTGGGAATCCGGGTGTATAGGAATGTGGAAGTATGCCTCCTGAAGGTCGAGAGAGACCATCCAGTCGCCTTCCATAAATGCTGTCAAGACAGCCTGGTAGACTTCATCGTGAAGTTTGTCTTGACAATGAACACATTGAGCGCACTTGCCTCTTACGTACTCCTGCAGTGAACATGGCTGCCAGATCATTGGAGCCATCCCTGAGGGACTTGTTCCTGCAGAGAACGTGGCTGTCAGATCATTGGAGCTATCCCTGAAAGCCTTGTTTATGCATGACATAATTGTACAGCAAAACTTCAAACGCTCGAAAATAGCTCTGAAGTCGACCTGTAAAATCTTGGAGCGTCTCATGGCCAGGCGCCAGGGAGAGTCTATGAGGTTTGAGAAGTCTATCTGGGCAGAGGCAGGAACTCCCAAGCCGAGAACTTCTCTCGTGTCATATCAGACTCTCGCTCTATAAGCCAGCTTAAAAGTAGGGAAAGCAAAGGCTGTCTCCCCCAAACTCCTCCTGGTGATAAACCAGTCGCCTAGCAAACGTAAAGCTCTCTTAGAAGAGCGAGAGAGCACTAGCTTATAAAACAACGGCTTCGAAGTAGCTAGGCCTAGTGTAAACTCTGACGTTTAGGCGAACGAGGAGCAGCAGTTACAAAAAGATCCGGACAAAGATCCTTAAAAATCAGCATGATTTATTTAAAGTCCATAGAGGGCTAAGCAGCTTTAGGCTCCTCTCCGCCTGACAGAGTCCTCAAGGGATTATCAGTAGGAGGGGGAACAGCAACTTCCTTATCTGAAGGAACCTTGTCCGACAATAGCCGAGTCTCAAGCAAGGAAGAGACCTACCGTGGTGGCAATGCTTTACAAGCAGAGTCCACACGCACTGGTGCATTAGTAGCGGACCAGGACGCAACGTCATGTAACTGCTTAACAGTCTGTGAACTGTCAACAACAACAGGTGCGGGAGGACGCTCGGCGTCCACTCGAGACTGTTTTGACTGCCTAGTCTGAGCAGTCAAAACAACTCTAGATTGCGGTAGTTGACGCTCAGCGTCAAAACAAGTCAACTCCGCTGGCTGGCGAACGTCCTGAACGTCAACAGGAGCATTAGGAAGCGGCCTAACGTCCAAATGCGGCTGAAAATCAACACGTGACCGCATCGAGTGAGGCTCTACATATCGTGACTGACGTGACTTAGCTACGCCAACGTCAACAGGACGCACAAAGGTTCGTTTGGGCGGCTGAAGGCCAGGATCTCGATGAGATAAACGGCTAGGATCAACGTGAACCTTATCGGCAGAATAGTCTTCCATAAGAGAGGCAAGCTTATTCTGCATGTCTTGCCGTACAACCCATTTAGGATCAACGGGAATGGTTGCGGTAAGAGACGAGGGTAACGTCTGTGACTGCAAAACCTTGCCTACAAAAAGACTCTCGGAGTCTGTGTTACGCTTTTGTTTAGGCGGCGAGCAGTCTTCCGATGACTGCATAGGGTCAGAGCTGTCCTAATAGTTAAAACCAGGACGCTGGACCTGTCCTGAAAGGACTGACTTTCGCATAAAGGGCCTCGAAACCTTGTTCCTCGGTTTCTTATGCGAAAAGCCTTCGGATGACGAGGAGAAAATCGTCTCTCTCGCCTTATGGTAGGGGTGATCTTGGTGAGATACGCCTCATACCATAGAGGGAACGTCTGTTCGCTGATCAAGGCCTCTCGAACCCATAAGTCGTACGACATTACTTCTCCCCTGGGCTTGCAAGAGGTCCCGGACTAGGCGAACGACAGGCACGAACAGACGAACCCTCGGTCGCAAGACTGATAACACTTTGCGCAATATCACTCTATCACTACGATTTTCTGTTTTGCACTTATTTCACTGAAATCGAAATTTTTAACAATTCACATTAGGTATGAATAAAACTGATTTCTACCTGAAGCACGCAATTCTACCCTCATCAAAAGGTTATAATTGCGAAATCAGTCGTATAATGTAAGCACATTAATACAAGCAAAAAACAGTAAACATATTTTAAGATAAAAAGATCAGTGGCTGGGGAAGAGACTAAACACTAGTCCATTCAAAACTACGTTTTCAATCTCTCACCGTACAGTGCCTTGGGACGAGAATAAAAACTAAAAACGTTTTATCCTTTCTCCCCGTACAGAGACTAGGGACGAGAGTAACTCGAGAACAACGTTACTCGCTTGGGACGAGAATAAAGATCGGAACGTTCCCTCTCCTCTCTCTCTCTCTCCGTCTCTATCTCTCTCTCTCTCTCTTTCTTGATTTCGCACCGAAGAGAAGAGCCCACTTACGTTTCGTCAAAAAACAGGTTATTTGACCAAAGGAAAAAACTGAAAGGTTTTTCAATTAAAAAGTTCCTTTAGAATAGAATTTAAAACATTTAAGCTTTGAAAGAAGAATGAACAAAACGTCAGAATCGATTTACTCTTTCTGCAAAGTGAAACCGTGATACTCTCTTCTTAGAAGAACTAACCCAAATTGAAAAAATAGATATATTAAATATAAGTGAAACATGGTATTCCCAAGAGACTGGCAGTGATGACCAGATAAAGGGTTTCCAAACTTATAGATCAGACAGAAAAAATAGGAATCAAGGGGGAACCGCAATATATGGAAGAGACATAAATCAAGGAAAAGTATGTGAAAAATACAGCAACACAGAATGTGAATTGATTGCGGTAGAATTTGAATTTGAAAAACTAATGAATATTGTAGTTTACAGACCCCCAAACACTAAGGAGTTTGACATAATAATAGAAAAAATAGATGATATATGTAGAAACCATAAAGACTGGAATATACTCCTATCCGGAGATTTTAACTTTCCTTTCGTGGATTGGAAAGAACGGATAGAAGAAAGTGGTTGTATGTATACATATAAAAAAGATAGTAATAGTAGCGCAGAAGATAAGAGGCAATTTGAAAAGCTTCAAGATATGCTATTAGAACATAATATGCAACAAATAAACCACATTCCAACAAGAAAGGAAAATGTCCTAGATCTAGTATTTGTGAATGAGGTGAATTATGTTAAAGAAATAATAGTGTATAACACGGGAATTTCAGACCACAATGTCATAGAATTGATAGTTCATTCCAAAGCAAGTGATCACAGAATTAATAAAAGCACAAAACTTTGGGAAGGATATGGAAAATATAACTTTTACAGTAAGAATATAAAATGGTCAGAAATAAATGAAGAACTGAATAAAG
Organism: Palaemon carinicauda; assembly: GCF_036898095.1. Classification (NCBI taxonomy): domain Eukaryota; kingdom Metazoa; phylum Arthropoda; class Malacostraca; order Decapoda; family Palaemonidae; genus Palaemon; species Palaemon carinicauda. The sequence continues at coordinate 78,754,455 of NC_090742.1, read as the reverse complement.
AATGGAAAAATGTATTTATAAGTGATAATATACAGGTAAATACGGATATACTGTACAAAATACTGG
>NC_090742.1:78723681-78753889 GCF_036898095.1 Palaemon carinicauda | reverse complement strand
AGTGAGGCAGGTGTTACCGGCGCTGAGATTCCTATCCTCAGCCCCGCTCTTTCTTCTTCATCTGATCTCTCTTCTTTCCATGGTCTTTCTGGGGACCGTGATTCGTCTCACCGATCACACCCGGTTCCCCCCAAAGATAAGTCTATATCTAGGACTTTGCCAAAAGCTAGTAAGCCCCACAAGGCTTCCCATAGTTCTAAGCTGAATACAAACCCGTCATCTAAGGCTTCTGGCTCCTCCTCTAAGTCTCACGACCCGGGAGTACAATCCGCCACTCCTGCTCCTAGCCCGGGCCTTTCCGAATCAGCCATGCTTCGCATTGTGTCGGAGATGCAAGCTAAGTTGGTGTCGGAAATGCAGGCCAAGATGGACACGATGTTCTCTAACATCGGTCAGAGACTTGGGGCATTAGAGCAAGGTGCTCCGGAGCGAGTCCAAAGCTCTCTCATCCCGGATGCCTCTAAGCTCCCGCCGTTTACCAAGAATAATCCTTGGCGCATGGCTCTTCATTCCCCGTTCTCAGACGGAATGTTAACTTTGGAAGGTCTTGGCACTCGTCCTCTAGAGGACTTTGAATTCTTTCCTCCTGGTCTGGCATTTCCATTTCATGGTTATGCCAGGCTTACCGAGGAAGCTCTGGTTCGGTTAGATAAGGTCCCCAAAGAGACTGTCATCTTCCCAAAAGAACAAGCCCAATCTGTTTGGGCTAGGTTCCTGAATGACATTGGTTGCACCAACACCATGTTGACGCCTTATAAGAGCTCCTTCACAATGTTCTTAATGGACAAAAACACCGTGACTCCATGCGTCAATAAGGTAGCAGAGCTTGCTTTCCAATATGCTCTGGAGGAGAAGCCCTTGCCTCCCATCCGAGAGGTGGATCCGATCTCCCTCCTTCTTCCTTCTGGCATTGAGTGTTGGGACAATGTCCATACCACTTTTACCTCTGGCAAGCTATCAGCGGACTGTGCTTCAGTTATGTTTAGTGAGCGGCTTCCCCGTCTCCCGGAATCCCTCATTAAACAGGAGTATGATTCCCGCCTACGTGTTGGCCGTACTCTGAACTTGGCCACGTCCACGGAGTCGATAGCCTTAACGTATGATACTGAGAGTATCTTTAAGTCTCTCAATAAGGCTACGTTGCAGTCATTATACTACGACCTTTATGACTTCGCTATTGCTAAACGTAGGTGTCGCAAACACGTCCTGGCTGAGGCGACTATTAGGCACGAGCCTAATAAGCTTATCCAGTCCTCCTGCTGGGGTTCAAATCTCTTCCCTGAGGATCTTGTAGAGGAAGTCTTGGCAGAGGCCACTAGAGTCAATCAGAGCCTTAAAGCCCGTTGGGGTTTGACTCCTAAACGGAAATATGACCCTGCAAATTACCAAGCCCGGGGTAGGAAGAAGCTCCGCCCGTATACCTCCACCCAGTTCAGGCAACAGCAGAGTAGTTCGTCCAAGTTCCGACTGCCTCTTCCTCCTTCTCCCGTTGCTCCTGCACAGCCTTCCACTTCTCAGGCTCCTTCGGACGACTATGTCACCGTTCTGCTCCCTAAGAGCCAGCTTTCCGGTGCCTCCACCACTTCTCCTGCCTTTAACCAGTCTTATGAGGCTCATAGCTCTTCCCAGAGTTATAACAGAGGTAGAGGCTACCACCGTGGTTCAAACCAGAACAGAGGTAGAGGAAGATTCTTTCGCAAGTGAAAGAACTTCCGAGGTGGACGTGGAGGCAACTCCTCAAGCCAATACTGAGGTGCAGCAGGTAGGGGGGAGGCTTTATGCCTTCCGCAACAAATGGGGGTTCAGTCCCTGGGCTTTCAGTATCATCTCCAAGGGACTGGGGTGGAGTTGGATTCAAGGGCCTCCTCCTCCGAACAAATTTCATCAACATTCCACTCCGGACCTAGTCGAATTTGTCCAGGATCTGTTACGAAAGAACGCCATACAAGAAACGAAACACCTGAAGTTTCAGGGTCGGCTGTTCAGTGTCCCGAAGAAGGATTCAGACAAGAGAAGAGTGATTCTAGACCTATCCCTTCTCAACTTGTCCATTCAATGCGACAAGTTTCGAATGCTTACCGTCTCGCAGGTGCGGACCTTACTTCCCCGTGGGGCCGTCACCACCTCTATCGATCTTACAGACGCCTATTATCACGTCCCGATAGCGAGACACTTCCGTCCGTATCTAGGCTTCCGCCTAGGGGACAAAAATTACTCCTTCAAGGTGATGCCTTTCGGGCTCAACATCGCCCCAAGGATCTTCACAAAGTTAGCAGAAGTCGCTGTTCAGGAACTCAGAAATCAAGGGATTCAAGTAGTAGCCTATCTGGACGACTGGCTCATTTGGTCAGACACCTCCCAAAATTGCCTAAAAGCCACTCACAGAGTCATCCAATATCTTCAATCTCTAGGCTTCCAGATCAACTTCAAGAAGTCCCGTCTTCTTCCGAAATCAAAGTTCCAATGGCTCGGCCTGCAATGGGATCTTATATCTCATACTCTGTGTCTTCCCAAACCCAAGAGGTTAGAGATTGCAAGGAACACAAAATGCTTTCTCAAAGACAAAGTAAGTTCCAGACGACTCCAAGAGAGGATTCTGGGGTCCCTTCAATTTGCCTCAGTGACGGATCTACTTCTGAAGGCAAAATTGAAAGATATCAATCGTGTCTGGCGTTCGAGGGCGAACCGGAAGCTCCGGGACAGGAAAGTCCGCCTTCCTCCCATTCTACGGGAAAGACTTCTTCCTTGGACAAGAGCCAACAATCTGTCAAAGTCAGTTCCCCTTCGATTTCCGCCTCCGAAGTTAATCATTCACACGGACGCATCCCTATCAGGTTGGGGCGGCTATTCTCAGCTCAGGAAAGTTCAAGGTCTTTGGTCTCCCTTATTCCGCCAATTTCACATCAATGTGCTGGAGGCCATGGCAGTTCTTCTAACCCTGAAACGTCTCGCTCTACCCAAGAGACAACACCTTCGTCTGGTCCTCGACAGCGAAGTGGTGGTTCGCTGCCTCAACAGAGGCGGGTCAAAATCAGGGCCTCTGAACCATGTTCTAGTAGCCATATTCTCCCTAGCAGCCTCGAACCGTTGGCATCTTTCAGCTGTCCACCTGGCGGGAGTCCGGAACGTAGTGGCAGACGCCTTGTCCCGGACCTCCCCTTTAGAATCGGAATGGTCACTCGATCTAAAGTCATTCCGGTGGATTCTCTCTCGGGTTCCCGGTCTCCAAGTGGACCTCTTCGCCACGGAGTCCAACCACAAATTGAGAGTATATGTGGCTCCCAATCTAGACCCTCAGGCTTACGCCACAGACGCCATGTCACAGAATTGGGACATCTGGGAAAGGATTTATCTCTTTCCCCCGGTGAATCTTTTACTGAAAGTCCTAGACAAACTGAGATCCTTCAAGGGACAAGTAGCCTTGGTCGCACCCAACTGGCCCAAGAGCAACTGGTATCCTCTCCTGCGAGAGTTGAGACTATATCCTCACCCGATACCCAATCCGGTTCTGTCTCAGATAGTACAAACACGCGTTGTGTACGCTTTCTTAAACATTCAGAGCGCCCTAACTTTATGGACTTCATGAAGTTTGCGGCCATGCATGGTGCCAATATCGATCCTCAAAACACCCTGTTCCTAGAATCAGATAAACGGGATTCCACCATCCGCCAATATGATTCTGCAGTTAAAAAGTTGGCTAAATTTTTGATAGACTCAGACGTACACTGTATGAACTTGAACCTTACAGTCACTTTCTTTAGAACTTTATTAGAATCAGGTCTGGCAGCCAATACTATCACCACTATTAAATCTGCCTTGAAAAAGATCTTCCTAGTGGGTTTTAACATAGACTTAACCAACTCTTTGTTAGCTTCAATTCCGAAAGCCTGTGCCAGACGGAAACCGGTTACTCGTCCTACCCCGGTTACCTGGTTCCTTAATGATGTACTCAAATTGGCTTCTAATACCATTAACAGTTCTTGTGATTACATTCCCCTTCTCAGGAAAACACTTTTCCTGGTGAGTTTGGCTTCCGGGGCAAGAATTTCTGAACTGGCAGCTTTGTCAAGAGACCCGGGTCATATTGAGTTCCTTCCTTCGGGAGAGGTCCTTCTTTCACCTAACAAATTCTTTTTAGCTAAGAACGAAGACCCTCAGAACAGATGGTCCTCCTGGAAAATTGTTCCCCTCACGCAAGATCCGTCTCTGTGCCCTGTTACTACTCTTAGGTCTTATTTATCCCGGACCTCCTCTAACTCCTCGGGGCCTCTATTCGTTAGAGAACAAGGCGGTACCATTACCATTAAAGGGATCAGGCAACAAATTTTGTATTTGATTAAACAAGCTAGCCCTGACTCTTTTCCTCTTGCACATGATATCAGAGCGGTTGCTACTTCGGTGAACTTTTTTCACCACATGAATTTTACGGATCTTTCCAGGTATACAGGGTGGAAGTCACCCTCAGTGTTCAAGAAACACTACCTTAAACATTTGGAAGCCCTTAAATTTCCTACAGTAGCTGCAGGGAGCGTAGTTACCCCCAGGTAACTCATATGTTAATTCCTTGTTATTTTATCTCTCCCCCTTACCTGCCTCATTTATACCCTATTTGTATTCGTTGGTTTCGCACCTGATTACTATTTTTATATTTGTAAATTTTTGACTCCTGAGTATCTGTATATATCATCACTCACGGCATTATTATACCTTACCTTTTTTGGTCAATTGTTCTACCAAGTGGATTTATGTTCTTTTTAAGATACCCTTATAGCTGTTTTTGGCACTCATCTCTGATTAAAGCAACTTGTATTTCCCTTATGTTTATGTTTTTCCTTTATTTTGCAAGTTTGGTGACATTTCTCTTGTATATATTCACTGGCCGGCACAGGTTCAAGCCCAGAAAAGGGATTTTGACGTAGGAAAAATCTATTTCTGGGCGAGGGACCTGTGCCGCCCAGTGAACCCTCCCAGCTCCTCTCCCTTGGAGTCCCCAAACTTTGGGTGCTAAGGAGTTGGGTTCTGAGCGGATGCAGAGTTGCTGGTGCCGAGTGAGGTTGAACGGCTCTCCTCTATTGGGGTCTTTGTCGTGGATGAATCTAAATAGTGCGGGACCTCTGGATTATACGCCCAATTTTATACCGACACCAATAGGTGAGCGAGCTAGTTAACCTAGCACTCCTTTACATTTTTTTCTCTGGTATATTTAGCAGTAAATTACCTAAGAATAAGTGCTAAATGGAGCTTATTCACTGGGCGGCACAGGTCCCTCGCCCAGAAATAGATTTTTCCTACGTCAAAATCCCTTTTTACAGAGCTAATGATTTAAAACTTATTAAATGAATATTTTTTAGTAGATATTTTATGAAAGATTTTCTTTGAATAGTCTTCGTACTGTTTCAAAGATGAACTAACGTTTAGTTTATTTATGCTACGCAGTTTGCGCTCTATCGTTACGATAGAGCCTTACCTTACCTTACCTTATTGCCTTATTTCTTGTTTGGGTTCCCCCAGGTCCCTCAGTGTGAGGCACCTCGTATATCCACCAGAGAGTTGCTAATACATCTTCCGGTGTATTTTGCATCTTCCAGTCTTGGATGGTCTGGGATGCATCTTAGGTATTTATCGAGCTGATTTTTAAACGCATCTACGCTCACTCCTGATATGTTTCTTAGATGAGCTGGCAGCACATTAAATAGTCGCTGCATTATCGATGCTGGTGCGTAGTTGATTAATGTCCTGTGCGCCTTTCTCAGTTTACCTGGAATGCTTTTTGGCACTATTAATCTACCTCGGCTTGCTCTTTCTGATACTTTAAGCTCCATGATGTTTTCAGCAATTCCTTCTATTTGCTTCCATGCTTGTATTATCATGTAGCGTTCTCTTCTCCTTTCTAGACTGTATAGTTTTAAAAATTGCAGTCTTTCCCAGTAATCAAGGTCCTTAACTTCTTCTATTCTAGCAGTATAGGACCTTTGTACACTCTCTATTTGCGCAATATCCTTTTGGTAGTGTGGGTACCATATCACATTGCAGTACTCGAGTGTACTACGCACATAAGTTTTGTAAAGCATAATCATGTGTTCAGCTTTTCTTGTTTTAAAGTGTCTGAATAACATTCCCATTTTTGCTTTACATTTAGCCAACAGTGTTGCTATTTGGTCGTTGCATAACATATTCCTATTTAAAATTACACCAAGGTCTTTAATTGCTTCCTTGTTTGTGATTGTCTCATTATTAGGTCCCTTGTATGCATACACCATTCCTTCTCTGTTTCCATAATTTATTGATTCGAATTTATCGGAGTTAAATACCATCCTATTTATCTCCGCCCATTCATATATTTTGTTTAGATCTCTTTGTAGTGAGTTCCTATCTTCATCACAAGTAATTTCTCTACTTATTCTTGTCATCGGCGAAACTTCTCACTACGGAGTTTTCAACATCACAGTCTATGTCTAAGATCATAATAACAAATAGCAGTGCAGCTAATACCGTACCTTGGGGCACACCAGATATTACCTGGGCTTCATCTGATTTCTCGTCATTTGCAACCACTATCTGTTTTCTGTTTTGCAGGAATTCTTTTACCCATTTTCCTATCTTTCCCACAATATTATGCTTTCTCATTTTTTTCTCCAATATGTTATGGTCTACCTTGTCAAAGGCTTTTGCAAAATCTAGATAGATCACATCTGTGTCTTTTTCATTTATCATATTATTGTATATGTTTTTATAGTGAGCTATCAGTTGGGTCTGTGTACTTTTTCCAGGTACGAAACCGTGTTGACCCATATTAAACAAATTATTTTTGACCAAATGGTTCATTATTTTCTTTTTTATTACCCTCTCATACACTTTCATAATATGTGATGTTAGACTAACAGGTCTATAATTGCTTGCCTCTAGTCTTGATCCACTTTTGAAGATAGGGGTTATATAAGCTAATTTATGTTTAACATATATCTCGCTCATATCTATACTCTGTCTTAGCAGTATTGCAAGTGGCTTCGCGATAGTGTTTGCAGTTTTTTTTTAACAAAATCGCTGGAACTCCATCTGGTCCGGCTGCCGATCCATTTTTAATTTCGTTTATAGCCGTGACAATATCTGCTTCATTAATATCTATATCCGTTAGATATTCAACATTTTCTTCTCTCATTTCTGTTTCATTATTCTCATTCGCAATTCTTGGCGTGAACTCACTCTTATATTTTTCTGCTAATATGTTGCATATTTCCTTTTTTTCATTCGTTAGCCGTCCTTCAATTCTTAGAGGGCCTATTTCTATTCTCCTTTTATTCATCTTTTTTGCATAGGAGTAAAGTACTTTGGGGTTTCTTTTTATATTTGAAGTGTCCTTTCTTCTAAGTCCCTTTTTTCATTTTCTTTCGACTGTATAATCTTTTGTTCTGCATTTTCTATCTTACATTTTATTTCCCTCATTTTCCACACATTTTTTCTTTTGCAAGATTTTTCTTCCACCTTTTAATTTTCTGAAATAAGATCCTTCTGTCTCTTGGTATGCACGTCTTTTGTTTATTGTTTTTTTTCGGTACATATTTTTCAACAATTTTCTCCAGTATTTTGTACAGTATATCCGTATTTACCTGTATATTATCACTTATAAATACATTTTTCCATTCTTTATTCAGTTCTTCATTTATTTCTGACCATTTTATATTCTTACTGTAAAAGTTATATTTTCCATATCCTTCCCAAAGTTTTGTGCTTTTATTAATTCTGTGATCACTTGCTTTGGAATGAACTATCAATTCTATGACATTGTGGTCTGAAATTCCCGTGTTATACACTATTATTTCTTTAACATAATTCACCTCATTCACAAATACTAGATCTAGGACATTTTCCTTTCTTGTTGGAATGTGGTTTATTTGTTGCATATTATGTTCTAATAGCATATCTTGAAGCTTTTCAAATTGCCTCTTATCTTCTGCGCTACTATTACTATCTTTTTTATATGTATACATACAACCACTTTCTTCTATCCGTTCTTTCCAATCCACGAAAGGAAAGTTAAAATCTCCGGATAGGAGTATATTCCAGTCTTTATGGTTTCTACATATATCATCTATTTTTTCTATTATTATGTCAAACTCCTTAGTGTTTGGGGGTCTGTAAACTACAATATTCATTAGTTTTTCAAATTCAAATTCTACCGCAATCAATTCACATTCTGTGTTGCTGTATTTTTCACATACTTTTCCTTGATTTATGTCTCTTCCATATATTGCGGTTCCCCCTTGATTCCTATTTTTTCTGTCTGATCTATAAGTTTGGAAACCCTTTATCTGGTCATCACTGCCAGTCTCTTGGGAATACCATGTTTCACTTATATTTAATATATCTATTTTTTCAATTTGGGTTAGTTCTTCTAAGAAGAGAGTATCACGGTTTCACTTTGCAGAAAGAGTAAATCGATTCTGACGTTTTGTTCATTCTTCTTTCAAAGCTTAAATGTTTTAAATTCTATTCTAAAGGAACTTTTTAATTGAAAAACCTTTCAGTTTTTTCCTTTGGTCAAATAACCTGTTTTTTGACGAAACGTAAGTGGGCTCTTCTCTTCGGTGCGAAATCAAGAAAGAGAGAGAGAGAGAGATAGAGACGGAGAGAGAGAGAGAGGAGAGGGAACGTTCCGATCTTTATTCTCGTCCCAAGCGAGTAACGTTGTTCTCGAGTTACTCTCGTCCCTAGTCTCTGTACGGGGAGAAAGGATAAAACGTTTTTAGTTTTTATTCTCGTCCCAAGGCACTGTACGGTGAGAGATTGAAAACGTAGTTTTGAATGGACTAGTGTTTAGTCTCTTCCCCAGCCACTGATCTTTTTATCTTAAAATATGTTTACTGTTTTTTGCTTGTATTAATGTGCTTACATTATACGACTGATTTCGCAATTATAACCTTTTGATGAGGGTAGAATTGCGTGCTTCAGGTAGAAATCAGTTTTATTCATACCTAATGTGAATTGTTAAAAATTTCGATTTCAGTGAAATAAGTGCAAAACAGAAAATCGTAGTGATAGAGTGATATTGCGCAAAGTGTTATCAGTCTTGCGACCGAGGGTTCGTCTGTTCGTGCCTGTCGTTCGCCTAGTCCGGGACCTCTTGCAAGCCCAGGGGAGAAGTAATGTCGTACGACTTATGGGTTCGAGAGGCCTTGATCAGCGAACAGACGTTCCCTCTATGGTATGAGGCGTATCTCACCAAGATCACCCCTACCATAAGGCGAGAGAGACGATTTTCTCCTCGTCATCCGAAGGCTTTTCGCATAAGAAACCGAGGAACAAGGTTTCGAGGCCCTTTATGCGAAAGTCAGTCCTTTCAGGACAGGTCCAGCGTCCTGGTTTTAACTATTAGGACAGCTCTGACCCTATGCAGTCATCGGAAGACTGCTCGCCGCCTAAACAAAAGCGTAACACAGACTCCGAGAGTCTTTTTGTAGGCAAGGTTTTGCAGTCACAGACGTTACCCTCGTCTCTTACCGCAACCATTCCCGTTGATCCTAAATGGGTTGTACGGCAAGACATGCAGAATAAGCTTGCCTCTCTTATGGAAGACTATTCTGCCGATAAGGTTCACGTTGATCCTAGCCGTTTATCTCATCGAGATCCTGGCCTTCAGCCGCCCAAACGAACCTTTGTGCGTCCTGTTGACGTTGGCGTAGCTAAGTCACGTCAGTCACGATATGTAGAGCCTCACTCGATGCGGTCACGTGTTGATTTTCAGCCGCATTTGGACGTTAGGCCGCTTCCTAATGCTCCTGTTGACGTTCAGGACGTTCGCCAGCCAGCGGAGTTGACTTGTTTTGACGCTGAGCGTCAACTACCGCAATCTAGAGTTGTTTTGACTGCTCAGACTAGGCAGTCAAAACAGTCTCGAGTGGACGCCGAGCGTCCTCCCGCACCTGTTGTTGTTGACAGTTCACAGACTGTTAAGCAGTTACATGACGTTGCGTCCTGGTCCGCTACTAATGCACCAGTGCGTGTGGACTCTGCTTGTAAAGCATTGCCACCACGGTAGGTCTCTTCCTTGCTTGAGACTCGGCTATTGTCGGACAAGGTTCCTTCAGATAAGGAAGTTGCTGTTCCCCCTCCTACTGATAATCCCTTGAGGACTCTGTCAGGCGGAGAGGAGCCTAAAGCTGCTTAGCCCTCTATGGACTTTAAATAAATCATGCTGATTTTTAAGGATCTTTGTCCGGATCTTTTTGTAACTGCTGCTCCTCGTTCGCCTAAACGTCAGAGTTTACACTAGGCCTAGCTACTTCGAAGCCGTTGTTTTATAAGCTAGTGCTCTCTCGCTCTTCTAAGAGAGCTTTACGTTTGCTAGGCGACTGGTTTATCACCAGGAGGAGTTTGGGGGAGACAGCCTTTGCTTTCCCTACTTTTAAGCTGGCTTATAGAGCGAGAGTCTGATATGACACGAGAGAAGTTCTCGGCTTGGGAGTTCCTGCCTCTGCCCAGATAGACTTCTCAAACCTCATAGACTCTCCCTGGCGCCTGGCCATGAGACGCTCCAAGATTTTACAGGTCGACTTCAGAGCTATTTTCGAGCGTTTGAAGTTTTGCTGTACAATTATGTCATGCATAAACAAGGCTTTCAGGGATAGCTCCAATGATCTGACAGCCACGTTCTCTGCAGGAACAAGTCCCTCAGGGATGGCTCCAATGATCTGGCAGCCATGTTCACTGCAGGAGTACGTAAGAGGCAAGTGCGCTCAATGTGTTCATTGTCAAGACAAACTTCACGATGAAGTCTACCAGGCTGTCTTGACAGCATTTATGGAAGGCGACTGGATGGTCTCTCTCGACCTTCAGGAGGCATACTTCCACATTCCTATACACCCGGATTCCCAACCGTTTCTGAGGTTTGTTTACAGGAATGTGGGGTACCAGTTTCGAGCCCTGTGCTTTGGCCTCAGTCCTGCGCCTCTCGTGTTTACGAGGCTCATGAGGAATGTGGCAAAATCCCTCCATCTATCGGGGATCCGAGCCTCCCTGTACTTGGACGACTGGCTTCTCAGAGCATCGTCCAGTCTTCGCTGTCTGCAGGATCTACATTGGACGTTGAGTCTGGCCAGGGAGTTGGGACTTTTGGTCAACCTAAAAGTCCCAACTGATCCCATCCCAGATTATTCTATATTTGGGGATGGAGATTCGCAGTCCAGTTTTTTTTTCGGGCTTTTCCGTCTGCCACCGAATAGAACAAGCCCTGCTCGAAGTCCAACTAATGCTGAAAAGAAAACGTTTGTTCAGTCAGGAGTTGGAACAGTCTCGTAGGGACTCTCTCATCCCTGGAGCAGTTTGTCTCACTAGGGAGACTACACCTTCTGCCTCTCCGGTTCCATCTAGCCTCTCACTGGAGCTAGGACAAGACGTTAGAGACGGTATCATTCCCAGTCTCCGAACCAGTAAAGGCATGCCTGAAATGGTGGGACAGCAATATCAGTCTGAGAGAGGGACTATCCCTAGCAGTCAAGAACCCAAACCACGTGTTGTTCTCAGACGCGTCGGATTTTGGTTGGGGTGCGACCCTGGACGGTCGGGAATGCTCGGGTCTGTGGACCTCTCAAGTCAGAAGAGCATGCACATCAACGGCAAGGAGCTATTAGCAGTCCACTTGGCCTTGATGATATTCGAAAGCTTCTTCGAAACTAAGTGGTAGAGGTCAACTCAGACAACACCACAACTTTGGCGTACATCTCCAAGCAAGGAGGCACACACTCCTTCACGCTGCTCGAGATCGCAAGGGACCTTCTCTTATGGTCAAGAAATCGAGGCATCTCCCTGTTGACGAGATTCATCCAGGGGGACTTGAACGTCTTGGCAGACTGTCTCAGTCGGAGGGGTCAGGTGATACCCACGGAATGGACCCTCCACAAGGACGTGGGCAAGAGTCTTTGGGCTACTTGGGGTCAACCCACCATAGACCTCTTTGCCTCCTCGTTGACCAAAAGGTTACCAATCTATTGCTCTCCAGTCCTAGATACAGAAGCAATCCACATAGACGCGTTTCTACTGGATTGGTCTCTTCTGGACTTATATGCATTCCCACCATTCAAGATAGTCAACAAGGTACTGCAGAAGTTCGCCTCTCACGAAGGGACAAGGTTGACGTTGGTTGCTACCCTCTGGCCCGCGAGAGAGTGGTTCACCGAGATACTTCAATGGCTGGTAGACTTTCCAAGAAGTCTTCCTCTAAGGGTAGATCTGTTACGTCAGCCCCACGTAAAGAATGTCCATCAAAGCCTCCCCGCTCTTCGTCTGACTTCCTTCAGACTATCGAAAGACTCTCAAGAGCTCGAGGCTTTTCGAAGGAGGCAGCCAGTGCGATTGCAAGAGCGAGGAGAGCTTCTACCATTAGAGTATACCAGTCGAAGTGGGAAGTCTTTTGAGACTGGTGCAAGTCAGCATCTGTGTCCTCGTCCAGTACCTCTGTAGCCCAAATCGCAGATTTTCTTTTACATCTGAGAAAGGTTCGCTCCCTTTCAGCTCCCACGATTAAGGGCTACAGGAGCATGTTGGCTTCGGTCTTTCGACATAGAGGCTTAGATCTTTCCAACAATAAAGATCTCCAAGATCTCCTTAAGTCTTTCGAGACCTCTAAGGAACGTCGTTTGGCAACTCCTGGATGGAACTTAGACGTGGTCATAAGGTTCCTCATGTCAGACAGGTTTGAGCCATTACATTCAGCCTCCCTGAAGGATCTCACCCTCAAGACACTTTTCCTAGTGTGCTTGGCTTCGGCTAAAAGGGTCAGTGAACTTCATGCCTTCAGTAAGAACATCGGTTTTTTCTACAGAAAAAGCCACTTGTTCACTTCAACTTGGTTTCCTGGCCAAAAAAATGAACTGCCTTCTCGTCCTTGGCCTAAATCTTTTGATATTCCTTGCTTATCAGAGATCGTAGGCAACGAACTGGAAAGAGTATTATGTCCTGTTAGAGCTCTTAAGTTCTATTTAGCTCGTACTAAGTCATTACGAGGTAAATCTGAGGCATTATGGTGCTCAGTTAAGAAACCATCATTGCCTATGTCAAAGAATGCTTTGTCATATTTTATCAGATTTTTTAATACGAGAAGCTCATTCTCACTTGAATGAGAAAGACCGATGTTTGCTTAAGGTTAAGACGCACAAAGTTAGAGCTATAACAACCTCCGTGGCCTTCAAGCAAAATAAATCTCTGCAAAGTATTATGGACGCGACTTTTTGGAGAAGCAAGTCAGTGTTCGCGTCATTTTACTTAAAAGATGTCCAGACTCTTTACGAGGACCGCTACACACTGGGTCCATTCGTTGCAGCGAGTGCAGTAGTGGGTGAGGGTTCTACCACTACATTACCCTAATTCCAATATCCTTTTTAATCTGTCTCTTGAAATGTTTTTTAATATTGTTTTTTGGGATGTACGGAAGGCTAAGAAGCCTTTCGCATCCTTGTTGATTTGGCGGGTGGTCAAAGTCATTTCTTGAGAGCGCCCAGATTAGGGGTTTGATGAGGTCCTGTTAGTATGGGTTGCAACCCTTTATACTTCAGCTCCTGGGAGTCTTTCAGCATCCTAAGAGGATCGCTGGGCTTCGTGAGGAAGACAGACTTACAAGGCAGAGTAATCGTCTAAGTCAACTTCCTTACCAGGTACCTATATATTTTGGTTTTGTTATATTGATAACTGTCAAAAACTCTTAGCTTATACGCTGTAAACTTAATTAACTCTGGTCTCTACCCACCGCCTTAGGTGTGAATCAGCTATTATATATTCACCGGCTAAGTTAAATATTTAAAAATGATATTTTAATTATAAAATAAATTTTTGAATATACTTACCCGGTGAATATATAAATTAAAGGCCCTCCCTTCCTCCCCAATAGAGACGCAGCGGGACGAGAAGAATTGAAGGGTTTGTTTACATGCAAGAGTGGTATCTGGCCGATAGTTGGCGCTGGTGGTCACACCCGCAACCTTCATAGCGATCGCTCGCGAGTTTTTGAGTGTGTTTTCTGTCGAGCCGCTGAGTAGCAGCTATTATATATTCACCGGGTAAGTATATTCAAAAATTTATTTTATAATTAAAATATCATATTTTTCCGACAGGAGAAAATATGGACCCTGATGTGTTTTCAACGCCGGATCAGATTCATACCTGATTGTAACTACAATTGATAATCTGGTTACAAGGTAAAATACTGAACGTATTTGCGTCTTATTGCTGCTATCTCAGTTAAAGACGAATAAAGTATATTAGAGTTTTAATTAAACCCTAGAAGGGCTCAACTTGAAATCAGAGTACAGATTTCCAAGGGATGAAAAGGTAATCTCTGAGATTTACCATCCGTCCCTATGGAGATACAAACTTTGAATCCTTATATTCGAAGTCAACACTTTCCCTGCAGGGGGCAGGAAGCCCTAAGCTAGTTCCAAGCTTAGTGGATATGACAAATAACGGTAATGTCATATATAAAGGTCTAGGAGTCCATATAAGGAACTCATTCAAAGTGAAGGCACTTATACAAATCCACAGATATAGTACTTTCAAGTAATTCCTGGTATGCTTCCATCACGACGACATAAAGAATCCTGTGAGACATCATCAAAGAGATGGAGCTGGGGGGAGAGTGACTGCTCCCCGCACTCTAGTTTTGGGGTGTTTGAATGTGCGTGGATGTGGTACGATAGAGAGTAAAAGATGTGAGATTGGAAGTATGTTTAGAAGTAGAAGGATGGATGTATTGTCCTTGTGTGAGACAAAGATGAAAGGAAAGGGTGAAGTGATGTTTGGTGAAATGTCTGGTAGAGTGTCTGGGATTGAAAGGGGAAGAGCGAGAGAGGGTGTGGCTTTATTGCTGAGTGAATGGATGACAGGTAAAGTAGTGGAATGGAAGGAGATATCACCTAGGTTAATGTGGGTAAGGGTTAGGTTGGGTAGGGAATGTTGGGCGTTTGTCAGTGCGTATGGGCCAGGTAGTGAGAAAAGTGAAGAAGAGCGGAATGAGTTCTGGAATGAATTAACTAGGTGTGTAGAAGGACTGGGTAGAAGGAATTATGTAGTTGTCATGGGTGACTTAAATGCTAGAGTGGGCGCTGTTGAGGTAGAAGGTGTCATTGGGAAGTATGGCGTACCAGGTGAAAATGAGAGTGGTGAGAGACTGGTAGATATGTGTGTTGAACAAGAGATGGTAATAAGTGCTAGCTTTTTTAGAACGAAAGATAAAAATAAGTATACATGGGTAAGAGTGGCAAATGGAAGAGTAGTAGAAAGGGCATTAATGGATTATGTGTTGATAACTAAAAGAATGTTTGGAAGATTGAAAGACGTGCACGTGTTTAGGGGTATGGCTAACGGTATGTCTGATCATTTTTTGGTGGAAGGAAAATTAGTTGTAGCAAAAGAGTGGGGGAATAGAGTAGGTGGATGTAAAAGGGAGCTAGTGAGGGTTGAAGAGCTAATAAAACCAGGGGTAAAAAGTAAATATCAGGAAAGGTTGAAAATGGCATATGACGAGGTGAGAGTAAGAGAAACTGGTAATTTAGAGGAGGAGTGGAAGTTAGCAAAAGAAAATTTTGTTGGGATTGCAAGTGATGTATGTGGCAAGAAGGTTGTTGGAGGCAGCATGAGGAAGGGCAGTGAATGGTGGAATGAAGGAGTGACGGTAAAAGTGGAAGAGAAAATGAGGGCTTTTGGAGAATGGCTGCAGAGTAATAGTATAGAGAAGTATGAAAAATATAGAGGGAAAAACGTGGAAGTAAAGCGCAAGGTACGTGAGGCAAAGAGGGCAGCTGACCTGAGGTGGGGTCAGGGCCTGGGTCAGTCATATGAAGAGAATAAGAAGAAGTTTTGGAAATAAGTGAAGAGAGTAAGGAAGGCTGGCGCAAGAATTGAAGAGACAGTGAAAGATGGAAATGGAAGGTTGTTAAAAGGAGAGGAGGCAAGGAAAAGGTGGGCGGAATATTTTGAAAGTTTGCTGAATGTTGAGGATAATAGGGAGGCAGATATAATTGCTGTTCCAGGTGTTGAGGTGCCAGTGATGGGAGATGAGAATGAGAGAGAGATTACAATAGAGGAAGTGAGGAGAGCACTAGATGAAACGAGAGTAGGAAAAGCGTCTGGTATGGATGGTGTGAAAGCTGAGATGTTGAAGGAAGGGGGTGTGACTGTACTTGAATGGTTGGTGAGATTGTTTAATATGTGTTTTGTGTTGTCAATGGTACCAGTAGATTGGGTTTGTGCATGTATTGTACCACTGTATAAGGGTAAGGGAGACGTGCATGAGTGTTGTAATTCGAGAGGTATTAGTTTGTTGAGTGTAGTTGGAAAAGTGTATGGTAGAGTTATGATTAATAGGATTAAGGAAAAAACAGAGAATGCAATCTTGGAAGTACAAGGTGGTTTTAGAAGAGGTAGGGGTTGTATGAATCAGATTTTTACAGTTAGGCAGATATGTGAGAAATATTTAGCAAAAGGTAAGGAGGTGTATGTTGCGTTTATGGATCTGGAGAAAGCATATGATAGAGTTGATAGGGAAGCAATGTGGAATGTGATGAGGTTATATGGAGTTGGTGGAAGGTTGTTGCAAGCAGTGAAAAGTTTCTACAAAGGTAGTAAAGCATGTGTTAGAATAGGAAATGAAGTGAGCGATTGGTTTCCGGTGAGAGTGGGGCTGAGACAGGGATGTGTGATGTCGCCGTGGTTGTTTAACTTGTATGTTGATGGAGTGGTGAGAGAGGTGAATGCTCGAGTGCTTGGACGGGGATTAAAACTGGTAGGCGAGAATGATCATGAATGGGAGGTAAATCAGTTGTTGTTTGCGGATGATACTGTACTGGTAGCAGACACAGAAGAGAAGCTTGACCGACTAGTGACAGAATTTGGAAGTGTGTGAGAGAAGGAAGTTGAGAGTTAATGTGGGTAAGAGTAAGGTTATGAGATGTACGAGAAGGGAAGGTGGTGCAAGGTTGAATGTCATGTTGAATGGAGAGTTACTTGAGGAGGTGGATCAGTTTAAGTACTTGGGGTCTGTTGTTGCAGCAAATGGTGGCGTGGAAGCAGATGTACGTCAGAGAGTGAATGAAGGTTGCAAAGTGTTGGGGGCAGTTAAGGGAGTAGTAAAAAATAGAGGGTTGAGCATGAATGTAAAGAGAGTTCTGTATGAGAAAGTGATTGTACCAACTGTGATGTATGGATCGGAGTTGTGGGGAATGAAAGTGACGGAGAGACAGAAATTGAATGTGTTTGAGATGAAGTGTCTAAGGAGTATGGCTGGTGTATCTCGAGTAGATAGGGTTAGGAACGAAGTGGTGAGGGTGAAAACGGGTGTAAGAAATGAGTTAGCGGCTAGAGTGGATATGAATGTGTTGAGGTGGTTTGGCCATGTTGAGAGAATGGAAAATGGCTGTCTGCTAAAGAAGGTGATGAATGCAAGAGTTGATGGGATTAGTACAAGAGGAAGGCCAAGGTTTGGGTGGATGGATGGTGTGAAGAAAGCTCTGGGTGATAGGAGGATAGATGTGAGAGAGGCAAGAGAGCGTGCTAGAAATAGGAGTGAATGGCGAGCGATTGTGACGCAGTTCCGGTAGGCCCTGCTGCTTCCTCCGGTGCCTTAGATGACCGCGGAGGTAGCAGCAGTAGGGGATTCAGCATTATGAAGCTTCATCTGTGGTGGATAATGTGGGAGGTTGGGCTGTGGCACCCTAGCAGTACCAGCTGAACTCGGCAGAGTCCCTGGTTAGGCTGGAGGAACGTAGAGAGTAGAGGTCCCCTTTTTTGTTTTGTTTTGTTTCATTGTTGATGTCGGCTACCCCCCAAAATTGGGGGAAGTGCCTTTGGTATATGTATGGATGTATGTACGACGACATGGCTGAGCCCAAAAAATGGATTTTGAGCAAAGCAATCTATTTTTGGGTGATATGGCCATGTCGTCCTGATGGACCCTCCCTTTTTTCGAAAAGGAGTATACAAGAGTAACGAAAGACCCCACCCGAAACTACTCTATCTGCGGCTATCAATGCTTAATTGGAACAAGGAATAGTTACGCCATAGTAGTACTGAGAGGGGATCCACCGGGTAACCTTGATGACGGCTCCCCTTCAATTTCGTCACTCTTCCCCCCTCAAAGCGAAAACTCTATTCGGGGTAAAGATTGCTATGTATCGTAACAAGAAATACATCCCCCGATATTATGCGATGTCCTTAGAATTTATATTAAGGATACTCGCGCCAGGAGTTAGAATTCTGGAAACCTGTGGTTAATTCTCTGGGAGTATCACTGTAGCCAAAATATCCCTTAGAAAGCTACCAAAAGGAACCTTCCATCAGGACGACATGGCCATATCACCCAAAAATAGATTTTTTGCTTTGCTCAAAATCTGTTTATTAGGCACGAAAATAAGGATGACAATGTTTGAATTGGATAACCCCCTTCCTGGAAAGGGATACTACTGTTACACGAGCCAAGTTACACTAGGAGAGTTCGGTCTTCTTTATTGGAAGAGCATAAGCTACTCTCCCAAGAGGAGTCCGCTTACAGTCATACCCATCGCAAAAGGTACACAACTTAGGAAAATTGGAAAGGTTTGTATCCTCTAAGGGAAAAAATTCCACTCTACTACATGTCTTGACTTTTAAGGTACTTCCTCTAATGCAAGTAACACACCACAGAACTGACAAACACTTGACAAACTAAAGCAAGAAACAATCAAACAGTCGAAAGAAAGCAGAAATACTACGTTCTTGCAGGATGCACCAGAAGTCAAAAGTGGCGTGACAGTCAGCCTTTTAGGTGCTTCTCCTTCATCTGCCTGTCATTAACTATCATAACTTCCTTGTTAACAATTCAACAGGCTTCCAGCTCATGCTTAAGTCATATTCCTAATTAGAACAAACAGTTTGTATCTTCATGGGAACAAAGAATAGCTTCAATATGGACTGAAGGGCTGTTATATGATTAATGCTAAGATGACAAAAATCACAAATTTTAAGTACAGTAATTTGTATTTTTCCCAACAGTACTTACCTCGAGCTACTTTCTTAGGAGGATCTGGGATCTCCTCATTCACCGATCAAGAATTTTGCGTAGCTCCCCCTCCCTCCGTTACCTTGTCGGGGCGCTTGTTAGATCGTCAGTAAGCGTATGTTAAGTCCGCCTCGAACTCCTGTAAGATACTTGGGGTAGGATGGGTGGGCCATAACTCGAAAGTAGTTCGAGGTAAGTACTGTTAGGAGAAATACAAATTACTTAAAATTTGTGATTTGTTCCAACACGGAGTACTTACCTCGAACTACTTTCTTAGGAGACATACCTTAGGAGGAGGGAGTGGCTTACAGTTCGGAATACTGTACTTGAAACTTCCTGGGGCACACGACCTAGTTAGGAGGCTAGGTCTAGATTGCCCAGGGAGAGGTAGGAGAGCAGGGGAAAGCACGCAAAAGTCTACCTTATGTACAACTCACCTTTAATTATAATCCAGACATGGAGTGCCTCAACGTCCCACTCTCACATGGAAGGAGGATAGGGAAAAAGATGGGATACAGGAAAAAAAAGGGATAGCAAGGAAGGGGGATAGTAAGGAGGAACCTGTGTCACTTACGATTACTTTTCACGGGCTACCTGGGGCCCAAACCACTAAACTTGCTGCATAGCTGAAATGACTGGCCCAATGGAGAAGGCATCCAGGGACTTTCTTGTACAATCCTTCAGGTAATGGGCTGTAAAGGTGGACTGTCTGGCCCAAGTGCCAGCCCGTAAGATCTGGCCCACTGCCATGTTAGTGTCAAAGGCCAAGGATGTGCTAAGGCCCCTAATATCATAGGGTCTCGGGGTCCCAGGGACCATGGAGCCATCACTCTCGTAAGCCCTTTTTATAACCTGTCGGAGCCAGAAGGATATAGTATTCTTGGAAACTGCCTTCTTGACTGGACCTGTGGAAACGAACAAACTCTTGATGGCTGGTCTGAGTTTGGATGTCCTACTGAGGTATTTCCTGAAAGTCCTTACGGGGCACAAAAGCAGGTCTTCCGGGTTGTCCGAGCTCGGAATTGCTGGGATGGAGAATTCCTCGAACCTAGGGTCCGCAATTGTAGGGTTCTGGGTCTTCGCCACGAATTCTGGCAAGAACTTAAACGACATGTCCTTCCAACCTTTCGAGTGTGAGACCTCGAAGGACAAGCCGTGGAGCTCGCTCACCTGTTTGGCCGAGACAAGGGCCAACAAGAAGACCGCTTTGAGGGTGAGGTCCTTGTCTAGAATGTCTTTAAGCAGTTCGAAGGGGGCCCTCAAGAGAGCCCTGAGGACCTTGGCCATATCCCACTAGGGGACCCTCGAGGAGCGGGGGTCACAAGATTGTTCAAAACTTCTGATAAGCATGGAGATGTGGCGAGAAGTCCCCAGGTTGATGCCCTTGAGATGGAAAACCTGACCCAGTGCCGCACAGACTCCTTTGATGGCTGGGATGGAGACTCCCCGGTCGTCCCTCAAGTAAACTAGGAAGTCTGCAATATTGTGGACCGAAGCGTCTAAGGGCCTCAGATTCTGAGTGGCACACCATTTAACAAACGTTGGCCATTTTGCCTGGTACACAACGCACGAGGATTTCTGGAGATAGCCCAACATCCTGTCAGCAGTCTTGTCCGAGAAGCCTTCTCTCCTTAGCAGTCACTTGATAATCTCCACGCGTGTAGCCTCAGGCCCTGGGGGTTTTTGTGTAGCCTGCGGAAGTGAGGCTGACTTAGCAGGTCTTCTCTTACTGGCAGGGGCCACGACGGAAGGGTGGCCAGGTCCTGAAGATCCGCGAACCCCTCCCTCTCCGGCCACCAGGGCGCTACCAAAGTCATCTTTGTGGAATTGGATTGTCTTAGCCTGTTGAGAACCTGCCTGATGATCCTGAAGTGGGGAAAGGCGTAGACGTCGAGGCCGTCCCACGAGTGCTGGAAGGCGTCTTCGAACGCTGGTGTCGGGTCTGGCACCGGGGAGCAGAATACGGGGAGCTGTGCGTTGAGTCTTGTGGCGAACAGGTCTATCAGCGGGGAGCCCCAACGCCGGAGAACTTCCTGTGCCACCTGGGGATAAAGAGACCATTCTGACCCTACCACCTGACCTGTCCTGCTGAGACCGTCTGCCAGGACATTCCTCTTTCCTGGAATGAACCTGGCTGTTAGCAGAATGTGGTTCATAGCCGAATGTGGTTCATTTCGGACCATTCCAGGATCTGAGCCGTGAGGTCGCACAGTTCCCTTGACCTTAAGCCTCCCTGCTTTTTTATGTACGCCACCACCGTGGCGTTGTCGCACATGAGTGCCACCAAGTTCCCCCGGAGGAGACGGGCGAATTCTGCCAGGGCTTTCTGTACTACCATGAGCTCTAGAAGATTGATGTGCCGGGTCTTTTCCTCCGCTGACCATTTCCCCTCTGCTGTTTCCTCGAGGAGATGAGCTCCCCACCCCTCCTTCGATGCGTCCGTGAAGAGCAGCATCTCTGGAGGGGTGGAGCCGAACAGGATTCCCTTCAACGTGTGAGTCCTGTCGGACCACCAGAGAAGCGTGTCCTTGGAGGGAGGAAGGAGACACCAGAACTATCTTCTGCGAGGACTCCTCCGCTGACCAGAGATCCTTCAGGTTCCACTGGATTGGTCTTAGCTTGAGCCTGCCCTGTGGGACCAATTTTTCCAACGAGACCAGGTGACCCACTAGCCTCTGCCAATCTTTGGCCCTCACCGGAGTGCCAGCTAGGAACGGTCGAATCACCTGGTCTAGGTTGTCCAACCTCTCCTGGGAAGGGAAGGCTCTCGTCAGCTGGGAGTCTAGGACCATCCCCAGGTACGTCATCCTGATGGTGGGGACTAACTTTGACTTCTCGAGGTTGATCGTGATCCAGAGGTCTTTGCAGAACTGCAACAGAAGTGAGCCTTGATACTTTAAATCTGCCTCTGAGGCTGAAAGCAGCAACCAGTCGTCGAGGTACCTGGTCAGCCTGATGCCCTGTTTGTGTGCCCAGACCGATACCAGGGCGAACACCCTCGTGAATACTTGTGGAGCTGTCGACAGACCGAAGAAGAGGGTCTTGAACTGAAGGGGCTGAGAACCCCACCTTACTCTGAGGAACTTCCTGCCGGAGGGGTGAACGGGAATCTGAAAGTAAGCATCCTTGAGATCCAGGGACATCATGAAATCCCCTTCTCTCAAGGCCGCCAGCACCGACTTTGGGGTGTCCATTTTGAAGGGGGGTCTTCTTGATGAACTTGT
Organism: Palaemon carinicauda; assembly: GCF_036898095.1. NCBI lineage: Eukaryota > Metazoa > Arthropoda > Malacostraca > Decapoda > Palaemonidae > Palaemon > Palaemon carinicauda. The sequence continues at coordinate 78,731,647 of NC_090742.1, read as the reverse complement.
TCAGAGCCGAGAGGTCGATGATTGGCCTTCAACCTCCCGTCGCCTTTTCCAACAGGAAGAGCCTGCTGTAGAAACCCGGGGAAGGCTCATGAACGGGCTGTAGCGCTCTCTTGTTCAACATGGCTTCCACTTCTGCTTGCAGGGCTGCTCTCTTCTCCGAGTCTTTGGGCGCCAGCCACTAAGCCCGATGTTCGGGGATCAACGGGGGCGGATCTGACAGGAAGGGAATCCTGTGTCCCTCCCTGAGGATTGTCACCGTCCACGGGTCCGCTCCGTTGTCCAGCCATGCTTGCCAATATCATTTGAGGCATCACCCCACCTGAGGCGTGGGAAGGTGTAGGGGGCCTCTCTCCCTATCTCCTTCTAGGGAGACGGTTGGAACGGCCTCTCCTTGAGCCTGAGTATTTAGGCCTAAAGGAGGCCTGAGGTTGGGCACCACCCCTTCTGGAGGGCCGAGGGGATTGGTGCCAGGAAGAGGCGGAAGCTTCCTGCCTAGCCAGAGGCGTAGGTGGGTAGGCCCCGTCTGTAGAAGCTCTTCTAATAGGGGGTTGTCTTGAAAGTTGTAGCCTGGGCTCGGCTGTACCCTTCATCTTGCCGACCTTCTCTACAGTCTCGCAATAGACAGGAGAGTTCCTCAGGAATTTTGCTTCCCTCTTGGGGAGCCTACGGGGCAACCTGTTCAAAATCGTGTTCCTTCTCCTCAGGACCCAGTTGGCTGTCTGGGTAAACGACTGAAAGGAAAGGAATTTCATAGCCTTACCCCCCGAGCGGATTAGTTCTTGCAAAAGCACCTGATTTTCAGGGACTGACAGGTTGTGCGACAGCTGGAAGCCTGCTAGGGTGCATGCCCACCACTCCAGCCAAGCAGTGACATTCACGATGTCCTGTGAGGCGTCTTCCATCATGGCGGCCTCCGCTTGCGAGAAGACCACCGGCGCGTTTAGGCTACGTTCATCAGTGTTGCCCTGGTTCAGGGTAGCGACCGCTTCCTCCAAAGTGCGGGGCCCTGAGTGTTGCCCGTCAGGCACATAGAATTTCTTTTGGGTCCTAAGGCCCGGCAGGAGCTTGGAGGAACCCTGTGCCCTCAACGAGTTCTTCGGGCCTGACACGAAACGATCCACTTGTTCCATCCCCAGGGCAACATCGGGTGCTTAAAGGTAGGGTCAGAGATGGTTTCTGCTGGACAGGATTGTCAACCATCCTGCCCAGACCTGAGAGCCAAGCTTGTTCCGCTGCTGGCTGAGGCTCATCCAACCAATGGTGCCGTCGGATAAGGGCTAACACTTTACGTTAAGATGAGACCTCGTCCGGAAAGCACTCGCCTGAGCCCAATAGCTCATCCACAATCTGTACCTCCATGTCGGAGGCCTCATCGAACATGGAGGGATCCGTGGGAGCGGAGGCATCCCTCCCCTCCTGGCGGGGTGATGGAGTGGCTGCCTCCGTCGTGGGTAGAGCCGCTGGGGTGGAGGTAGCCGTCATGGGTCTACCTCCTCCCGGGATAACCCGGATGGCGCTAGTTGATGGTCGAGGCGTATCCCGAAACTTGGCTGAAGCCGCTGCGACGAAAGGTCCTGGGGCTGAGCTGCTGGGTCTAACCAACGGAAGTTCCCGACACACGGGTGGAGCCGCTGACTTACTAGGTCGGGGCAACTGAAAGTGTGCCAACGGCCGCACCCGATGAGCGGGCGGAGCTGAAGAGACACCGGGCAAAGGTACGGAAGCGGCTCCAGCAGCCACCGAGGCAGGCACTGGAGCGGCAACCTTCTTGCTAGATTTACGACGGTGACGAACTACCGTAATATACCTCCTCCTCGAGGAACTCCTCTTCTTGTATCTCCTCCTCGAGGACTTTGACCTCTTCTTGGCCGGGCTGGTGTGGGAGCTCGGCCTCCTCCTTCTGGACCGCTTCCTCTTCCTCCTGGAGTCCCGTCCACTAGAGCTTTCCAAAGAGAAGGAACTGTAGGAGGAGTAGTCGTCCGAAGAATAAGAGCTTGCTGAGTCGTCTGTCTCAATTACGAGCCTCCTAGGGGTCCTTGGTCTGGATATCGGGGTCGAGGGTTCCATGAAGTCCGGCGGAAGCGTAGCTGAGGGCGGCGGGGGTGAGCGGATAGCGGGTCGAGAGGCGAACCATCCTTCGAACTCTTCCTCTTGTCTCATGGGGGACCTGAAGGGCGTCCTAGGTGCCGTCCACACAAAGGAGTCGTGGTACGAAGAACATGTGGGCTTCCTTTCTTTGTCCCGACCACCCCCAGAACCCGCTGAACCTGAAAAACACTGCCTCGACATGGGGTAGGCACTGTTTCGGGGTTCCCCCACACCGGGTCTTCACCTGAGACGGGTCCTGCAGGCACCAGGCCTTCGTCTACTACACACAGTTCCGCCACACTAGCAGACCCCCCCACTCGTCTGCATAGGCCCCTTCACAACAGATTCCCCGACATCAGACTCATGGGGAACGGCAATGGGCCGTTTCTCCTCAACGGACTTACCTCATCCCCTACTTTGGGTAGGGGAAGGTGAAGGAGAACCTCTCTCCGACTGCGCTGAGGGCGATGTTCGCGGCGAGGTAAGGTCCGTCTTCTTAGGAGATCTCTTGGACACCTTCTTCTTCTTCTTGGAGAACAAGGTCCACTGCAGCTCCAGCCAAGACTCGCACTCCGGGCACGTGGAGGAAGGGGAACACTTATTCCCCCGACATGAGGAGCACAACGTGTGCGGGTCGACCTAGGGCCTAAAGAGCCAGGCTCCACAAGACTTACCAGCTTGGGGCCCAGGACAGCGACGCTGGGATTCCATAGTGGGAAGCAAATACGCAAACGACACAAGAACGCAAGGGAAAGGTGAGGAACACAACGAGAACATATGGTACACAAGGGAACACGTGGGACACAATGGATGGCGAACACAAAGGAACACGTGGTACACAAAGTGATCGGACGGGATAAGTGAGAGAGAGCGGCAAGATGTTATCTACGCCGCGACCAGACGCTTACTGGCGATCTAACAAGCGCAGCCTCGTGCGCTGACCCCGGGTCGCCCCAGGGTGAGTATCCTTCCGCCCCGGAGCGCCCCAACAAGGTAACGGAGAGAGGGGGAACAATCAAAATTCTTGGTCGGTAAATGAGGAGATCCCAGATCCTCCTAAGAAAGTAGTTCGAGGTAAGTACTCCGTGTTGGAACAAATATATTTTTTTATTTCTTCCTGCACAAAGCTGATGTAAACATTCAAGAAGCCTTAGCAAGTTGACTAGGACATAAGTCTTATACAACATCACCATTCTTTAGTGTGTTAATTGATACTGAAATTGCCTTCACACTTTACACATAATACCTCAGAGGCTCACAAATCTCGATTAACAAAATTACGTTGCAAGGTAAGTGTACATATAATCAACCTACTGTTGTAGTAACTCATTAAGTAGTATCATTGAAATATTCTTTAAATTCAGAAGCTGATAATGCTATTATTAACCTGCATGGCATAAGCATGAAAAAAATTCTATCAAAGATATTCAAAATGACAAATTCGGAGATAATTTGTATTTTTCCTAACCATACAAACCTTAGCTATTTACATTGGGTTTACCTTTCGGCGTAGCTGAAATTGACGAGCCAATAGATTTTAACGATAGTTAACTACCCCCGCGCTAGTTAGCGGGGGTAGGGGAAGGGGTAGCTTGCTACACCCCCCCCACACACCGGTGATTTGCTTCACTTCACTTAGAGGTAGGACTTGACTTGGGGGACAGGGCTGGCGGGCAAATATGTGTAAATAGCTAAGGTTTGTATGGTTAGGAAAAATAGAAATTATCTCCGAATTTGTCATTTGTTCCGTAACCAAAATACAAACCACGCTATTTACATTGGGTGACTTACCCCTTAGGAAGGGTGGAAAGTCCCCAGCCTTACTTACTTTGGCTTTACCCGGGGACTCCGACTCCAAGTGAGCATCACTTGAGAAAGGGAGTCCCTGCACCTCACAAGTTTCTTGCTTCGCAAGAAACGTGTGGCCTACATAAGTTGTGTGTGGAGGAAAGAGCATGACTCGTCCTATGAAGTTGACCTTGAGACCTTTAGATAGGAATCCAGGATAGGAAGTTCCCAATACCACCTCGTCAGGGTATGGGGGACGCGACAGTATTAAGCTTAATACTAGGAACACAAGGAAGCATGGTTTACCTGCACAGGTTGAGGTCAGCTATGCGGAGACCAGGATGCTGCTTCCCCAAGAGAGGGGAGGATGAAGAAAGAAGTAAGGGTCAGACATACTCTTTCATTCACGCAGACTAAAACTGGGTAACAACGCCCTCAACCTACTGCTACTTGTCCATAAAGGAGCCTGAGGTTAGACCAGCTGTTGTGCAGCCACCACAGGGCCGATAGAAAAAGTATCGAGGCTCCTGTGGGTCACGTCCTTCAGGTAGTGGACTGTGAAGGTCGTCTGACGCTTCCAGACCCCAGCTTGAAGTACCTGCGTCACAGAGAAGTTTCTCTTGAAGGCCAGGGACGTAGCGATGCCCCTGACGTTGTGTGCCCTAGGGCGACGTGACGGAGGGTCCAGATTCAAGGCGTGATGGATAACCCTTCGAATCCAAGCCGAGATGGTGTTCTTGGTGACCCTCCTCTTCGTCCTGCCTGTGCTAACAAACAATGCTTGCACCTGAGGATGAACTGCAGCTGTTCTCTTCAAGTAACACCTCAGACTCCTCACTGGACATAGTAGCAGCTGGTCTGGGTCGCTTGTTACAGAACGGAAACTCGCGATCCTGAAAGAGTCGAACCGTAGGTCCGGCACTCCAGGGTTCTGAGTCTTGGCAACAAATTCAGGGACGAACCTGAACGTTACCTCCCCCCATCCCCTTGAATGGGCGACGTCTTACGAGAGACCATGAAGTTCACTATCTCGCTTGGCAGAGGCCAAAGCGAGAAGGAAAGCCGTCTTCCAAGACAAGTGGCGATCAGAGGCCTGGCATAATGGTTCGAAGGGAGGTCTCTTAAGAGCCCTGAGGACCCAAACCACGTTCCAAGGAGGAGGTCTCACTTCCAACTGAGGGCAGGTAAGCTCATAGCTACGTATGAGTAAAGAGAGTTCCAGCGAGGAAGAAATCTCCACTCCTTTCAGCCTAAAAGCCAAGCTTAAGGCTGAGCGATAGCCTTTCACCGCTGAGACCGAAAGGCGCATTTCCTCCCGCAAATAGACGAGAAACTCCGCTATTGCTGGAATAGTGGCATCGAGTGGAGAGATACCCCCCCCACGACACCAACCACAGAAGACTCTCCACTTCGCCTGGTAGACTCCCTCTGAGGACTTTCGCAGGTGCCGAGACATCCTCTCTGCAACCTGTTGCGAAAAGCCTCTCTCCGTGAGGAGACGCTGGACAGTCTCCAGGCGTGAAGCCAAAGCGATGCTACGGCTCTGTGGAAGATGTTGCAATGTGGTTGTCTGAGTAGCTCGTGTCGTGGGGGAAGTTCTCTCGGGAGCTCTGTCAGGAGCTGCAGAAGGTCCGGGAACCATTCCGCGTGATGCCACAGCGGAGCTATCAGAGTCATCGACAAGTTGACCGATAGTCTGGTCCTGTTGAGCACCCTTCTCATCAGACAGAACGGTGGGAAGGCGTACACGTCGATGTTGTCCCACCGTTGTTGGAAAGCATCTTGCCAAAGTGCCTTGGGGTCCGGGACTGGGGAGCAGTACAGGGGCAGTTTGAAATTCAAAGCTGTCGTGAACAGATCCACGGTCGGGGAACCCCACAAAGTCAGGACTTTGTTGGCTATCTGAGGATCGAAAGACCACTCGGTACTCACTATCTGCGAAGCCCTGCTCAGACTGTCAGCGAGCACATTCCTCTTGCCAGGAATGAAGCGAGCTGATAGTGTTATCGAGTGAACTTCGGTCCACCTCAGAATTTCTACTGCAAGATGGGATAGCTGCTGCGAAAAAGTACCTCCCTGCTTGTTGATATAAGCCACTACCGTGGTGTTGTCGCTCATCACCACCACGGAATGACCCGCCAGGGTCCGTTGGAACTGTTGAAGGGCCAGGAAAACGGCCTTCATTCCTTTACAAGGAAAATCAACAACCATAAAAAATAAAACCATTTGCGGGACCTCAAAAGTTATCCACATCACCATTAAACCGAGGGAGACATTTTTCATATTTTGGATGCCACCATGGATATATCCGTACATCGCGAACGGGCTCCAACACAATCTGTGACATCTAGAGAAGAAAGTACATTGATTAGAAAATTAGAACTATACATATTTCCAATTGAAGCCTATTTATTTTCACTTTAAACCTGTAAAGATATGGTTAGAAAAGGGATTTTGACGAAGGAAAAATCTATTTCTGGGGAGATACCTGTGACGCCCGGTGAAAAGGGTCCTTCTTATCTCTTTTCTGATATAAATACTTCCAAATATACTAGAGAAAGTTAAAGCATGGAATGCAGAGGTTACTACCCTCGCGCGAGCACCCTAAGGCCGTCGTGTATAAAGAAAGGGCGTGTGAAAACCACTATTCACAGGTCATCTTCCATTTAGATCAATCCTTCATCAAAAGGGGGAGCCGCCCTAACGGTACCAACCGAACCCACCTGATCCACTCAGCGATGCTTGCCTCGAGCACCATCTACACATCCTTCTACATGAGATGGCTTGGAAAGGAAAGGGATGGGGAAAAAACCCAGGGAAGGGTTTCACCGGGCATCACAGGTATCTCCCCAGAAATAGATTTTTCCTTCGTCAAAATCCTTTTTCTGGGTCGCCTGTGACGCCCGGTGAAAATGTACCAGAGAATGTCTTCCAAGCCCACAAATCAACAGGTTAAAGTAAAAAAGGGATTTTGACGTAGGAAAAATCTATTTCTGGGCGAGAGACCCAGTGAAATGCTCCTTTTACATCATTTCTAAGGTAAAAACTGCTATTATTTACCAGAGAAAAAATTGTATAGGAATGCTAGGTTGAACCCAGCTCGCTCACCTGGGGCGTGAATAAATCACAACCAGAGGTCTCGCACCATTTAGATATCTCCTGTCAATATCCCCGAACAGCGAGGCGCCGTTCAACATCCTACTACTACTAGCGATCCCATGCCAGTGACGTCATTCCTTATAGCACCCCAGATTGGGGCCCAATCAGGGAGGGACGGGTGGGTTCACTGGGCGGCACGGGTCTCTCGCCCAGAAATAGATTTTTCCTACGTCAAAATCCCTTTTCTGGGCTCCGACCCGTGCCGTCCAGTGATATGGTGCCAGAGAATGGGGACCCAATATGGCTAACTACCTGAGGAGAGAATAACACAAAAATAACATAGCTGATGAGTTTTAATATCAAAAGGGAGGGATGAGAAATCCCGTAGAAATAGATCAACATGTATATGACAGTGATAAATAGACATGGTAAACAGTTCAATAATGAAACCCGTAGGTAAAATTCAACAGATATGAATAGTGGTAATCAAGCTTGGTAATCAAAAATGCAAAGGTAAAAATTCAATCATAGATATGAATATGAGCATGGTACAAAATCCCATCAGGGGATGATAGAGAGAACCAAGCAAAGTAAATCCATAACAAAATAAAATCAGCTCGGGGATTTTTAAGAACAAGTGAAATAAAAAACAATTCATGAAATTGATCAATGAATAATAAAATAATACACCATAAGGGTGTATGGTAAACAAAACAGGTAGGAACAATAGGTAAGCCAGGCAGGAGGGAAAGAGGATAGAGCAAGACATTGTGATTAGGACTCAGTACCTTCAGGAGGAACTATATTCCCTGCAGCTACTGTGGCAAATCTAAAAGCTTCTAAAGGTTTTAGGTAGTGGCGTTTAAAAACTTTAGGGGACTTCCAACCCGTATATTTTGAGAGCTCATCAAATTTCATATGGTGGAAAAAATTAATTGAGGTAGCCACAGCTCGAATATCATGGACATGTCGGAATGATTCAGGATTAGCT
>NC_090742.1:78683681-78711181 GCF_036898095.1 Palaemon carinicauda | reverse complement strand
GCCTACTGCATGTGTTATTTGTAGCTGTGATATGTGTGATTTAAGTATGGGTTATGAAGTCTGGAAGGTGGCAGGCGAAGGATTAGTTATATTTAGGTAGTAGGTTGGCCAGGGCACCATCCACCCGTTGAGATACTACCGCTGGAGAGTTATGGGGTCCTTTGACTCATACACCGATTAGTCAGGCCTATTCTTTACATATTTCTCCTCTGTCCATATACACCTGACAACACTGAGGTTACCAAACAATTCTTCTTTCAAGGGGTTAACTACTGCACTGTAATTGTTCAGTAGCTACTTTCCTAGACTTTAGCTATGGTAAGCAGCTCTTCTAGGAGAAGGACACTCTAAAATCAAACCATTGTTCTCTAGTCTTGGGTAGTGCCATAGCCTCTGTACCATGGTCTTCCACTGTCTTGGATTAGAGTTCTCTTGCTTGAGGGTACACTCGGGCACACTATTCTATCTTATGTCTCTTCCACTTATTTTGTTAAAGTTTTTAGTTTATATGGCAAATATTTACTTTTTGTTACTGTTCTTAAAATATTTTGATCCTTATTTCTTTTCCTCATTGGACTATTTTCCCTGTTGGAGCCCCCGGACTTATAGCATCCTGCTTTTTCAATAGGGTGTAGCTTAGCAAATAATAATAATGATAAAGACAAGATTTAAAATGCCAATGTCAATGAAAGCCCCTGGGTCATATATAATCGATTTCAAACAACTTGTCTGATCGTACTGTGAAGTCCCGACCACCTCATTCTTTTCCACTTCTGAAGTATTCATTTGGCCTCTACCTGCACAAACTTTTTAGTCTACTTTACAGCTTTTTCTGCTTCATTTTTTCCTCCTTGTTGCCCAACCACTTTTACTAGGTGCAAATCTTATAAAATCTTGGAAACTTAGTGCAAATTTTATGAAATTTCGATAACTTAGTGCAAATTTTATAAGATCTCTATAATATCCAAATTAATGCACTATTCACACATGAAAAATCTTAGGCTAATAACAAAACTGATTTTATATGCAATCTTCGTTTGTGCTCGACATGAAAATCGGGAATGGATAAGTCTGGTATAAAACTCATTGTGTGTGTGTGCGCGCGTGCGTGCGCAGTTTTCCCTAGTGCTAAGTCAAGCGTAGGGGAGGATGCATTGGGCGTTGATAATTCTTGATAGTGGATCTTTGAATATTTCAAAACATCACTTTGGTCCCTTGGCTCTCTGTTTTTGTTTTGTTTTATTCAAGAAAAGACCAATGTAAATAAAATTTTGGAAATAATTCTATCATATATTTAAGAAAATTAAGTTAGTTTGCAAACGTGACAAATTTATGAAAAGAAAATTAGTCTTTTTTTTTTTTAAACGAGAGAAAAATGGTGTATTGGGAAATGTAATAAGGAGTTATAGCTTTCCTATTTGTCAATTTTACAACTTACCGATGTAGGATTTTATCCAATTTATTTGCTAAAATGCCTTTCTCATATCATTGGTATTCCTATAAAATTCTTCAACGCTTAATTTAAGAGCTATGGACAAGCCAGATATGTTGAATTAAGAGTTATATCATCCAAGAATAAGTGCTTATGTGTAAATTTGAAAAGCTACTCCTATCAATTCCTATATTAGAAATAAAAAAAAAACATTGATAAGGCTGAATGAAAAATTCCCCAGATATGTCAAAATTACTATGCATTCACTGGAGTGTCAGTCTGCATCTGGATGCTGATAATGGTTTTAGCAGCCTTTGGCTGTTAATAAGTGGTCATCTAATCACGTCTATTTCTCAACGTTATTTATTTCGATTTTTCTCTGACAGACCCTGAAAGCACAAAAGGTCTCCATAATAAATGTTTGATTTATGTTGTTGCATTTTTGCTATGCATATAAATATTGATAAATCCAATCTATATTATTTGGGTATCACAAGTACTGCAATGAACTTGAAAAAAAAATGTAAAGAATATCCCATATGAAACATTCCTATAGGTTATCAATCTTAAACAAAGTTTACTAAATTTAAGAAACTTCCATAACCTCATACAACAGGGATTACACACATTACCGGAAGTCTTTGTATGTGGGCGGTTAAGTTTTTTCTTTCTTCTTTTTCTTTTTCTTATATGAAGATTCGGGTGAACAGCCAAGAGCACACTTTTAATTGGAGTCTGTCATCAAACATATGTGGTATACTCAGTTCCTTTTCGGAGTTGTCGTTACCTGGTTCTTGATGTATACTTGTTAGTAAAAAGATTTCATTAATCAAGGGAATCTCACTACGTTACCCCGTACTCAATCGGCAGATTCTTTCCTCTCCATGCAATAATCTTCAAAGAATATCTTGCATTATCGAAGCTAACAATAAAAACTACCAGCTTCTTCAAAATTACATATATAGTTTGAACTTGTTGCCACGTATTACGTATTTCTATAAACAGACCCTGAGATGGAAATGATAACACCTAATTATCCTGGGGCTTCAATTTATACCAAGATCAATCCGCAAGGTGACTGGCTCTACTATTACTTCATTTTCTTTCCGCTGACACGTAATCCGAGGCCGCATATGAAGCTTACGAACAATTGCCAGGCAGTTGAAAGGCCTAATTAGATAATATATAATTTCCATAAACCAATTAAGTTGTCCATGGTTACCTCGGTATACCGAGAGAGAGAGAGAGAGAGAGAGAGAGAGAGAGAGAGAGAGAGAGAGAGAGAGAGAGAGAGATTCCATCACACACTGAATTCTGGTACGCCAAATTTCGTTTGTTTCAGGCATATAAGTTGCATGTAGGAATCAACAGATGAAAATAAAATGGGGAATGTAGTATGTAATCTTCCCCATAAAGACAGCAGTGAAAGTTGATTGGAACAGAAAAATATCTACTTTTTAAAAGAAATTTTTTTTTATCTTGTCAGAAGTTAATAAGAGCAGGCGAGATCCGTCTAACCGCATACTTTTCTAATATTATTATTATTATTATTATTATTATTATTATTTGCTAAGCTACAACCCTAGTTGGAAAAGCAATATGCTATAAGCCTAGGGGCTCCATCAGGGAAAATAGCCCAGTGAGAGTGAGGAAATAAAAGAAGTAATTAATAATCAAAATAAAACATTTCAAGACCAATAACAACATTGAAATAAATATTTCCTATATAAATTATAAAAACTTTAACAAAACAAGAAGAAGTGAAACAAGACAGAACAGCGTGCCCGAGTGTAGCCTACCCCTAAGCAAGAGAACACTAACCCAAGGCAGTGGAAGGCCATGGTACAGAGGCTATGGCATTACCCAAGACTAGAGGGTAGTGGTTTGATTTTGAAGTGTCCTTCTCCTAGAAGAGCCGCTTACCATAGCTAAAGGGTCTCTTCTACCCTTACCAAGAGGAAAGTAGTAAGTGAACAATTGCAGTACAGTAGTAACCCCTTGGGTGAAGAAGAATTGTTTGGTGATCTCAAGTGTTGTCAGGTGTATGAGGACAGAGGAGAATCTGTAAAGAATAGGCCAGACTATTCGGTGTCTGTGTAGGCAAAGGGAAAATGAACCGTGACCAGAGAGGAGGATCCAATGTAGTACCGTCTGACCAGTCAAAGGACTCAATAACTCTCTAGTGGTAGTATCTCAACGGGTGGCTGGTGCCCTGGCCAATCTACTACCTATGCTCTAAAGCTCTAAAACCTCTATACAGTTGTGGTTCCAAATAATTTTCTTCTAGTTTTTGTCATTTCAATATTACTTAGTACTGTATTATTTTTTTGAAAAAAATATAACTTGAAAATTTCTTGAAATGTTACATAAATTCATATATTTTCAATATAAATTATAGCGCATCACTGTGCATGACAGTAAAGAGAAGGGGACACAAATAAAAAAATGCTAAGGTGCAAACATGGAGAAACCGTTTGGAGGAAGGAGACAAAAAATAGCACCGACATGAAAATAAATCACTCAGAAATTAGCCTATTTCTTCATTAAGAAAATAGGAATTACTTATGAAAATTAATATGATTAATTTTTAAACAGGATGAGAGTAAAATGGGATTTGTTTCTCAAAATAAAACTTTAAAAGTTTAGAAGTATTAAAAGACAACTTAAAACTAGAAAGCCCTTGAATGAATAATACAAGGCTGAAAAAGAAAATTATATAACAATCATCTTTTCTGGCCGACCTCCGAGCAAGCAGCTGTAATGTACTAAAAAGTACAAAACATAATTGGGATATCATGTGAAATTATAACACGCAGAAATTTGTAAAAAAAAAAAAAAAAAAAAAAAAATGGAAAAAGAACAATAGTCGAGAATACGAGAGATTACTATTCTCTAGCCAAGTAAGGCCCATTATCTAACTGGTCACTTTTATAAGAAAAAGGAAACAAATGTATCAGTAGCTCGTCAAACCATTGGAACGATTTACACACACACGTACAAACATCATCGCCCATAGCTTTCGCGGTCATAACCCCCAAACATACAGTCAGTCAGACTTCAGGAAAGTCACTACTATCATTTTAATGTTTAGCTTTTCTACCCATTTTTTATTTACTACTTCATTTCCGACAAAATTCTATTTTTTATTTTTTTTTTGTCATTTCTAGAAAAACTTTTGTCTGATTGAAACCCATTATTATTCATATTTACGCTTGTATGCTTGAGTCCTTTTCCTTTTTGTTTCTCAGAAATAATTCATAAAAGTTCTCAATGCTCGCATCAGCTCTTTGCCTTTTTATATGAAATTATCCCATTATTTTTTCTTTTTTTATCAGACAGCCACATTGCTTTGTGTAACAAATTCAGCTGTCACATTATATCGTACACCCGAGGGAACACTTGCATGATTACTTTGTTCTCTTGTATTATTATCTCATCTTGCATGTCAAGGGAACACTTGTCACAAATTAACGCATATCTAACGGCAAACTGTGAAACAATTGGAAATTTCAATGCAGTGTTAAAATTTCCAGAAATTTAAAAATAACATGATTTTGTATTTTGGCCAGAGGTTAAGTTGTGTAAAAAATGTTTAAGACCAAAGAAGATTAAGGTCCTCTATGCAAGTAAGGACAAGAAACCAACTTATTTTCACGAAGATAATTAACTTTAACCATTCAGCTGCCGGCTAAACTCCTTGAAGGGATATACATTTTTTTTTCAAATAAGCAGTCAGATTTCAGAAAAAAATCAGCATGGCAAAAGAACAATGAAAGCTTCTAATTATATCCTGATTGATCTATTTGAATAATTTTGCTCATCATGGTCACCGAACGAAACGAAATTCATGGGATAGTAAATACGGGCTATTCTGATATTACGACACCTCTGGACAGCATTTGACACCTGTGTATGAGCATATTATACAACACTGAGTGAATGTGCATTGTAGGCTACATATGCATATTATACAACACCGCTAGAGCTATTGGATCCCTCTCTCACTCATTTTTCCTTTGCTTACAAATATACCGAATAGTCTGGGCAATTCTTTACACATTCTCCTCTTTCCTCTTACACCTGGCATCACTAAGATAACAGAAAATGTTTTCGTCGCTCAAGGGGTTAACTGCAGTAGGCTACTGTAATTGTTCAGTGGCTACTTTCCTCTTGTTAAGGGTAGAAAGGAGACTTTAGCTATGGTAAGCAGCTCTTCAAAGAGGACACTTCAAAATCAAAACATTGTTGTCAAAGTCTTTGATATTGCCTTAGCCTCTGTAGCAAGGTCTTCTGCTGTCTAGGGTTACAGTTTTCTTATATATAGTACTGTCTGCAGTAAAAAGACCTCATAGCTCTCTAGCGGTAGTATCTCAGCGGGTGGCTGGGGCCCTAGCCAACCTACTACTACCATCAACAATCTCCAGAGGCTTGTCTATAAGTATTTGTTGTCTCTACATTTTCATTGGGTATTATCGGTAAAATTACAGTTTCAACCAAAGTAATATCCGATATGAAAAATTTTCATTTGCTACCTTAGTGTTTTTTCAATGAATTTTTTACCTTTATCTCCACTGCACTGGATGTGCGAAAACAAGACAAAAAGCGCTTATTTAACACTTGAGATTTGTAATGAACCTAACAAACCAATCTAACCTAACCTAGTAGTTCTGAGATTACAGACCTTGCCGACGGACAAGCCCCCGGAACCCCCTTTCCACGTCACAAATTTCCCAGGTTACAGACCTAGTTGGGGGCAAGCCCCCTGAACCCCCTTCCCAGGTCACAAACCTTCCCAGGTCAAAGACCTAGCAGGAGGCTTGCCCCCGGACCCCCTTCCCAGGTCGCAAACTAAGTAAATCACAAATAATTCCTTAAAAAAAAAAATGATCAGAATCACACTTGGGACAATTGATACTTTTAGGTAGCACTGAATGTTCACGCAGAGATCTATTTATTACTTCTGGCGTTTCATGGTAATATCCATCAAACCGACCAATGTTGTCAAAATATGAAGCGCAATCATTGCACGTCTGCACAACAGAATCCATGGCAGTCAACTGACACGTACTGTTTTTAGAGGGACGTATGATTTCCAAAATCGCAGTTAATTGGATAATCTTGAAACAACACAATCAATTAGATTTCAGCATTTTTACTGTACCTGCTGTATACATCATAACCAAAAACAAAGAACGATCAGATATTTTCACCCACAATGCATTAACATAAAATACCATCAGGAGAAAAACTAACATGGCAGCGCAAGTACATCCTCAGGATAACATTCAGGGACAACATTTATCGAGAATATTTCCATAATCCTTAATTTGTGGAAGATTTGAGTAACTTTCGTATGAATCATCTCAAAAATATATGATAAATAAAAAATAATATATCCGAATTTGGTTGAAATTGTAACAATACCACATGATTAGTTTTACTTATATTCAGTTATACATTTCAGCTTTCTCTATTCAAATATATCATCTTTTGCAGTTCCTCCAATGATTCACTAAACATCTATGTCATCTGCAAATTTTTTAGTAGTTAAGGTATTCCCATTAATAATTCCTACATTTTCCAAATCGAAATTCTTAACTTCTAGACATGCTGCGAATGATTTAGGAGAGCTGGGATCTCCCTGTCTTAACTCCTTTCTCAATCGGAATTTTTCTCAATATCTGTCTTTTTAGGATTGCTGTACTCCCTGTATAGATATCTTCAAAGTGTTCTTTTATCATAAGATTCTTCCATTCCTTGTTTCTGAAGGGCCATACATATTGGTTTGTCATACTCTTTATTTTACCATTACCCGTTAATTACATGGATATGGTCAGTTGTTGAATACCCTCTATTGAAGCCTGCCTGCTCCCTAGGTTGATTAAAGTCTAGCTGTCTATCTATTTGGCCTAAAATGATCTTTGTAAATATTTTATATATTATAGACTAAACTTATTGAGCGGTAATTTTTCGGGTCTTTTGGGTCTCCCTTTTTGAGAATTAAGCCGGCCATTATACGCAGATGACTGGCCGTATGGTTTGTCCTGCTGAACTGGAGCGGCGCTACAGTTCTGTAAAAAAATGCAACACACAAGTTACGGACTTGCCTGCTTAGTTCAAGAGGATTGGGCACCCAGGATTAGGCCTACATCGTTACGTTTTTGGTACTTTTGTACCAATTTTGGTACATTACAGGTTATAGATTAGGCCTACATCGTAAAGTTTTTGGTACTTTTGTACTAATTATTTTACATTACAGGATATAAAGTACAATTTGTAAAACTAATTTTGAAAATGCCTATTTCTAGTACTTTTTACTTTATCTTTAACTCAATTTAGATCTATTAAATTTTACTTAAAATAATATGAAGAAACATGATAGGCATTCTCTATCGGCTTCTATGAAGGCCTTAGCCCGCCACGGTGTTATAATGTACTCCCTAAGTCTATACGACTAACCTTTTCCGTTTTCCGTTGTAAGGTAGTAGGTTGGCCAGGGCACCAGCCGCCCGTTGAGATACTACCACTAGAGAGGTATTGGATCCTTTGACTGGCCAGACAGTAATGCATTGGATCCCTCTCTCTGGTCACGGCTTATTTTTTCTTTGCCTACACTTACACAGAATAGTTTGGCCTATTCTTTACATATTCTCGTCTTTCCTCATACACCTGACAACAATGAGATACTTAACACTTCTTCACCCAAGGGGTTAATTACTGTACTGCAATTTGTTCAGTGTACTTTCCTCTTGGTAAGGGTAGAAGAGACTCTTTAGCTGTGGTAAGCAGCTCTTCTAGGAGAAGGACACTCCAATATTAAACCACTGTTCTCTAGTCTTGGGTAGTGCCATAGCCTCTGTACCATGGTCTTCCACTGTCTTGGGTTGGAGTTCTCTTGCTTGAGGGTACACTCAGGCACACTATTCTATCTTATTTTTTTTTTCTTCCTCTTGTTTTTTTGAAATGGTGTGTTGGGCAGGCTTAATAGAAGGGCCATGGATGCCTGGTGGTTTATCAAGAGGTTGTCTTTTCCTTTTTTCTGATTCTTTTTCTTCTCAAAACCATCCTTACTGTCCTCCCTTCAGTTGAAGTGGCTATCCTGGAGGGTATTTAGCCTTGCATGGTGTATCGGCTCCTCCATGTTGACCAGTTTTTCCGACTTTTTACTATAGTCTATGGGTATCATCAATCACTTTGTTTATAATTCTGTACGTATTGTTTTTGTTATAATTCTTGTTAATCTAGTTTTTAAGTATGATGTCTCTTTTTTATTTCTATTAATTCTTATGCTGTCTGGAGACGTTGAGCGAAATCCTGGACCAGTACGTCCTAGATTTCGTCAATGTCGTCTTCTGTATTGCAATATTCGTGGTCTTCATGCAAATATCCAAGACCTTACAGTTGCGTCCAGACAGTATGATATTCTTTTATGCTCAGAAACTTTGGTTTCTAATATGAGGCACTCATCTGAGCTCCTTATAACTGGTTTCAAGAAGCCAATAATGTTGAAACGTGATGCCATCCCTAGGGCCAGGGGAATGGCGGTGTATATTAGGACCGAGTACCCTGCTTCTCATAAGTCCTGCTATCAATGTGGATGTCATGAGATTCAGGTAATAAAAGTTTGTGGCAGGCATAACAACTTTTATTTATGTTCGATCTACCGGAATCCAGACATGGATGATTCTATCTTCGATTGTCTTCTTACCATTATGGCTAAGATACAAGAAGATGATAGAAAGGCTTCTTTTGTCTTTGTTGGTGATTTTAATGCTCACCATAGGGAGTGGTTAAGTTCTATCTCTCCTACCGATCGCCATGGCTTAAGAGCTTTAGACTTTGCCTCTGAATCAGGCTGTGAGCAAATCATAAATGAAGCTACTCACAGGTCTGGTAATTGCTTGGACCTTGTATATACTGACTCCCCTGGCGTTATAACTGGTAAGGTTGGTTCTCCAGTCGGGACATCTGATCATGCCTTGATTTCATTATTAGTGAAGACTGAGCAGCCTGTCCCTGATATATCATATTCTTGTAAAATTTATATGAAATCCCAAGCAGACTGGAATGGGATTTTACATGATCTTTTGTGCTTGAATTGGTCACAATTATATAATAGTGTAGATCCTGTTGTCCCTTTGAATGAGAATCTAGTCAACATAATTGATAGGCGTATCCCTTCTCGTGTGCTAAGGTACCGAGTGAAGGACAAACCGTGGTTCAATAATGATTGTAGACGTGCTTTTTTGGAGAAGCAGGAGGCCTATCAACTTTGGAAGGGTAACAGATCAGATTTGACCTGGAACAACTATACTCAGCTTCGAGCTTTTGCTCAGAGAGTTTATGCCTCAACGGAAAAGGAGTACAATTTAACCATAAAAGAAACACTTTCTGGTACAACTCAGGAACATAAATGGTGGTCTACCCTTAAATCTGCACTCTTTGGTGTAGATGCAACAGTTCCTCCTTTACTTAAACCAGATGGCTCAGTCACTCACTGTCCAAAGGAAAAGGCAACCCTTTTGGCTGATGTTTTTGACAGTAAACAGAGTAATGAAAAACTTGAACTTCCTCATTCCTGTTTTCCTGAGGCTAAACTAACTAGTTTAGCTTTTCGATCTCGTGAGATTAAAGCTTTGTTGATGGACCTTGATGCTTATGGAGGTGTAGACCCAAATGGTATTTTTCCTTTGTTTTTTATAAAGACAGCAGATTTCTTAGCTCCAAAGTTATCTGTTATTTTGCGCAAGTTAGCAAGAAGAGGAGCTTTTAGCACTAGTTGGAGAATTGGTAATGTTACTCCTCTATGTAAATGTGTTTGTGGTAGCTCAAGTCCCACTGATTACCGCCCAATTTCCATAACTCCCATATTATCTAAAGTTTTTGAACGTCTTCTGGCAAAACGTCTTAATAGGTTTGCTGAAGGTAATCATCTACTCCCTAGTTTGCAATTTGGTTTTCGTAAAGGCCTTGGAGCATGTGATGCCCTTCTTACAATCTCCAATGCTGTACAGAAATCCCTTGATTGTGGTCGGGAAGTTCGTATGATTGGCCTTGATTTTAGTGCTGCCTTTGACCGTGTTAATCATGAGGCCCTTGTTTTCAAACTGAAACAGTTGGGAGTGGGTGGGTCGTTTCTTAGCATTATTATTGATTTTTTAAGTAATAGATCTCAAAGAGTTGTTGTTGATGGGCACCATAGTGATTATAGGAATGTGATATCTGGTGTTCCACAGGGTAGTGTTCTTGGCCCATTACTTTTCATACTATATACACATGACATGTGGTTTGGCCTGGAAAACAAGCTTGTTGCATATGCAGATGATGCTACTCTCTTTGCATCAATTCCATCCCCTGAATGTAGATCTAGGGTTGGTGAATCCCTTAATAGAGATTTAGCTAGAATTAGTGCATGGTGCAAATTATGGGGTATGAAGTTGAATCCTAACAAAACTCAAAGTATGATTGTAAGTAGGTCAAGGACGGTGGTTCCTCAACATCCGGATCTCAGTATTGATAATGTTTCTTTAAATATGTATGACTCTTTCTAAATTTTAGGTGTGATTCTCGACAGTAAATTTACTTTTGAGAAACATATAAGGTCTGTGTCTTCTTCAATTTCACAAAAAATAGGCTTATTGAGAAAGTCTTTCAAGATTTTCGGTGATCAATCTATTCTGAAGAAGTGTTTTAATTCTTTCATTCTACCTTGTTTTGAGTATTGTTCTCCTGTCTGGTCTTCAGCTGCTGATTCTCATCTTAATTTGTTGGACAGAAACTTGCGGTCTATTAAATTTCTTATTCCTGATCTAGATATTAATCTCTGGCACCGTCGTTCAATTAGTTCATTATGTATGTTGCATAAGATTTTTCACAACTCTGACCATCCTTTACATTCAGATCTCCCTGGACAGTTCTCTCCTGTTCGTAATACTAGGCAGGCAGTTAATTCTAATAGCCAGGCCTTCTCCATCACGAGGCTCAATACTACGCAGTACTCTAGAAGTTTTATTCCAGCTGTGACCAAGTTGTGGAATGATCTTCCTAATCGGGTGGTTGAATCAGTAGAACTTCAAAAGTTCAAAGTTGGAGCAAATGCTTTTTTGTTGACCAGGCAGACATAGTCTTTTTATAGTTTATTTATGACATATTTGTTTTTGATGTTGTTGATAGTTTATTATATGACATGTCTGTTTTGACGTTGTTTCTTATTTTAGAATGATTTATTGTTAATTTGTTCTCTTCATTTATTTATTTCCTTATTTCCTTTCCTCACTGAGCTATTTTTCCCTGTTGGAGCCCCTGGGCTTATAGCATCTTGCTTTTCCAACTAGGGTTGTAGCTTGGATAGTAATAATAATAATAATAATAATATTCCGAGCGTCCGAATGTCTCAGAGAATTACTGTATACTAAAATGATTTTTGGATCTTTTTGGAGATTATCTCATGATGATGCACTACCGCTAATTTAATTAGGCGTACTTGTTTTCGCGTTAATTTATAGTTATTTGAAAAGGATTGTGTTTATGAAGGCAAAGAGAAAATGTGGCAGAGATATACAATAGAATTGACGGAAGCTATTTAACTTATCATCTATCAATATTTTCTCGTTTTTTTTCACATGAGTATTCATAGCACTTAATCGGAATATTAAATTGTTTTTCTTTGTATCAGTATCGGTTTATTATCAGAATAACAGATACTATTGCATGAATAAGGCAGAATACTGTGTGGTTTTAAAGACAAAACATATTATGAAAAATTTAATGAAATTCAAGCACTTGATGAATGGAAATAAGAGGAAATCCTAAAGTAAAGAGCAATGAAATGCAAAATATGACAAACTTGCTTAGGAAATGAATCGTATGGCAGACGGAAATTTCAAATAATGAAAAAATAAGAATACATAGAAGTTACTCTACCAAGAAAATGTCATAATGAATGGGAATTACCTATTTCTATTACTTTTAATGAAAAAAATCATCAAATTAAGTAGAATATCATTATTATTATTATTATTATTATTATTATTATTATTATTATTATTATTATTATTATTATTATTATTATTATTATTATTATTATTATTATTATTATTATTATTCTCCTCTGAGTGGATAAAATATTGTTCTGGTTTAACATTTTGAATTGACTAAACTCTGATACCATAGTTTAGATACTATAAGCCTCAAAGGCTCCAACATGGAAAAATAGCCCAGTGAGGAAGGGAAATAAGTTAATCAAAAAGTAAAAAGGGGAAGTAATGAACAATTGAAATAACATTTTAAGAACATTAGAAAAAATATATTCTGTGTTTGGACAAAATCATCGATAGAACAATGATTACATTAATTGAAATTAATAAACTGATGAATTAAGTATGTATATGTGCATTTGAAAATCTATACCATTTGAAGGGAAAAATTCTGAATTTTAAAAGTATCTCTGTAGTAGGATTAATAGAGAACTCTCTTAATCCTGCCATAAACGTTAAGGATTGGCCGGTTCGTGCCAAAAGCGGTCAAATCGGCGTGCCAGTCCTCAGCGTGTATGGCCTTCTTTAATTATAGATGATAAAGGTTTTCCAAGCTGTAGATATAGAGCATTCTTATACACATTTGGTGTAGAGTCCAGCCAGATTTACTACTATAAAATCTCTCCCATCTATGATAAATCAATAATCAGGTGTTTCATTATTTCTATTGGTTATGTTATTTCTTATATCACTATTGTATAGCACTGCATAGAAATCTTCTGCAATTTCTTATCACTCCATCTCTATTGCGGATATTTCCGTTTTCATCCTTTAAAGCAAACATCTGTTGGAGCCCTTTTCCAAGTCTTCATTTCAACAGTTTGGTGCTTCTTCCTTTCCTTAGTAGTTTCCTCAATTTCGGTCTGATTGTGTTTACGAATATCTTGGTTTTTTATTTTATCTTATAGTTTTAGATGTTCTGATAATTCTATTCCATCTCTCGGAATTTACCAGCATTTCCAATCTTTCATTTATTAGGTTTTTCGTATTTCTTCATAGTTTTCCTTAATCTTGTTTAGGAACTCTTCGACCTATCTCTTGTGTCGATTTCAATTCTAAATTTTTTTAAATAACTATTAATTTATTCGTTACTTGCTTCCATTCTATCATGTACATGGGAGAACCTATTTTGTATTGCTAAACTAAGCTCGTCCGATTTTTCTCTTATCACAAGAGTTTATTTTCTTAAAATTAATTTATCATCTTCCTTAGATCTGAAAAAAAAATGCTTCCCCATTCTATGACCGTCTAATTTTAACTTGTTTAACACTGTTATATTTTTAACTGAATTGACTTTTTCACTGAGAATAAAATCTACTTAATATTTCGTTTCTCCATTTAGGCTTCTCCATGTCCATTTTCTTTGTCCATTTTCTATGTTCCTTTTTATAAAAGGTGTTAATGATTCGAAATATTGTTTATTTCAGAAAATTCTAGAAGCAAGTCTCATCTGTCATTCTTGGTGTCTATTCCAAATTTACCTACTGTTGATTCTCCTCTCTTCTTTTGACCTACTGGAGCATTGAAATCACCCAAAACAAATTGAATTTTTTTTCATAGATATCTCCAGGTCTTCATAAACGTTTGTATTCCTTCCCCTGTATGGGATGTGTTTGATTCATACGTTTGAATGATCTTCAGTTTATACTTCATATTTACTTTGATAATTAATCCTACAATTCTATCACTAGTACTATAAAATTCTTATAGGTTACCTGCAAGATTTTTATTAATGAGAAAACCTCTTAACCCATTACGTACCATGAAATTGCTTGATTATTTAATTCCTGAGGCTTCTAATGTTATTGAAACACACAGTGTAAACGGTGACATTTTCACCCATAACTAAAAGTTATGCAGCTGCATCCTAAGAGTAAAAAGTTACAATTATTTATTTTACTGGAGACTGCTGGGACAAGGTACAGACTGCTGGGACAAGGAACAGACTGCTGGGACAAGGAATAGTCGCCCAAATTTCCAATATATATTGAAAGGACACCGCTCCCTTCGTCGTCCAGAAAATCGACAAATGTTTTATTTATTTGAATTCTCCTCTCGCCACACCGTGGTTTCCCATGTATATATATTCCGCTCTATCAGAGCTACATTTTGACATATGTATCATTTCATTACATGTTTCTGTTAACTCATAATTCGCATATTTGTAAGTGTTAGAAAACACATATATTTTGGCGGGCACTTCAATCTGATTTGGCGCCAGCACCATCCTACCTTTCCGTCCGCACCTTGTAATATACTCCCGTACACATTTGAATAAAGTATCATTTGATCTTGGTGACGCTTGTCTCACTTTCCTTACAACTGGTGACCCCGGAGTTGAATGTAGCATCAGCGGTTTTGGCTTTGCCATTAACGGACTTATTACGGCCGTGCTACCTTCTCTATACTCCGTTACCTTAGGCATGAGCCTGCCTTTGGTTCTCCCACACTTCGGTGCATGTAAGGCAGTAGGATGAGCTTAACCGACATATCAACTTCTCACCTCTTCGCCGACTCGTCGTCTGGCCACGATGCAGGAAGCAACACGCCCATCGCACCCAACGGCCTCGCCTCCACGCCCAAAGTCAAACTGCCGCCCTTTTCTCAACACAACACCGCTTCCTGGTTCCTGAGAGCAGACGTACTCTTCCGTGTCGCTAGACTCAGTGACTCCTTCGCCAAGGCTGACATCGTTCTCACCTCCATACCTGAAGAAGTATTCGACAGGATTTCCCCATGGCTCGACGCCCAGGCCGGCCAAGTTTCATACGACGACCTGAGAATGAAACTCATCGGTATCTACTCCCTTTCCATCTCAGCAAGGGCACAGAAAGTCCTGGACCTCGCCGGCAAGCCCATGGGTGACACCTCTCCTGTCGAGGCGTGGGACGAGTTAACCGGCCTGCTTTTGCTCCCCGAAACAGACAACAACGGCCAAAGATGTGAGATTAGCTTATCTCGCGAGATCTTTCTTCGACGCTTACCACAGGACGTAAGGGCCCGATTGACAGACGCCGACACGCTCCCGATGAACGAACTCCTGTCGAAGGCTCAGAAGCTCCACGAGGCCTCCAAAGCATCTCGCCTCGGAGCATCATCGTCAACACCGCCTTCGTTCTCCTCCTTCAGCAGCTGCTCTTCCATAGACTCCTCGGCAACGGCCCCTGAGGACGACGAGATCAACGTTCTATCAAGAAAGAAACCGCCTCAACCAACACGACCGAACCCTAGGACTAACCCAGCATGGTGCTTCTACCACCAACAGTTCGGCAGCGACGCCAAGAAATGTAGAGCACCATGCAGTTTCCCTAGAAGACGACGCCAGAAGCATCCGCCTGCCACCATCGCAGCCACAGGTAACCAAAACAAGAATGGTTTCTATATCCTCGATACCATTTCCAACCGTAGACTCATGGTAGACACCGGCGCAATGCAGTCAACGTTCCCACCTTCCAAGTCCGTCCTAGACCGTGGTCCCGACAAAAACGCTCCCTCACTCATCGCCGCCAATGGATCTCCCATACGGTGCTATGGGATTAGGACCCTCAAGATACCAATCATGGGCCGTTCGTATTCTTGGCCCTTCGCCATTGCCGACGTCAATCGCCCCCTCCTCGGTGCGGATTTCCTCGCCCACCACGGACTCCTCGTCGATGTCGCTAACAAACGTCTCATCGACACGGGAACCTGCCAGTCCCGCGCCCTAGAACACGGCCCTGCAACAATGTCCGTATCCGCCGTAACGACGCACCCCTACGCCGACCTCCTACAAGAATTTCCCGAGGTTTTCAAGCCCGAGCTCCGACACTCGCCAGGTTCCCCGTCCAAGCACGGGATCTACCACCACATCACAACGACAGGACCTCCTACTCACGCCAAATTCCGCTGCCTGCCGCCCCAGAAACTGAAGGATGCCAAACGCGCCTTTGAGGACATGGAACGTATGGGTATCTGTAAGAAAGCATCGAGCCCCTGGGCATCGCCCCTACACATGGTAAAAAAGCCGGACAGGTCCTGGAGACCCTGCGGCGACTACAGGCGCCTCAACCTCATCACAACGCCCGATCACTACCCGCTGCCCAACATGCAGGACCTAACGAACACGTTGCACGGCACGAAGTATTTTACCAAGATGGACCTCCTCAAGTCTTGCTTCCAGGTCCCCGTATTTCCGGAAGACATCCCGAAAACTGCCATTGTAACGCCGTTTGGATCCTACACCTTCGCATACTCAACCTTCGGTCTACGCAACGCCGGGGCGACCTTCCAACGACTAAAGGACAGCATTCTGGGTGACCTACCTTTCTGCGTCTGCTACGTCGACGACATCCTGATATTCTCGAAAACCAAGGAGGAACACCGGGGGCACGTCCACACCGTCCTCAAACGCCTACAGGAGAACGGCCTGGTCGTACGTTTCGACAAATGCACATTTGGTGCGGAGGGAGTGGATTTCCTTGGTCACCGCGTATCCTCGTGCGGGGTAAAACCCATGACAACCAAGGTCGACGCCATCAGAAAGTTCCCGATACCTACGACCATTCGCCAGCTTCAGGAGTTCCTGGGGATGGTCAATTACTACAGGCGCTTCATCCCCAACATCGCACAAACCCTGTCACTCCTCGACGACGTCCTGAAAGGAAAAGCGAAAAAACTCGAGTGGGGTTTGCCCCAACAACAGGCATTCGCCTGGACGAAGGATGCCCTTGCGAATGCCACCACCCTGGCTCATTTCGACGACAACGCGCCCCTGGGACTCACGACCGACGCCAGCAACGTCGCCTGTGGGGCTGTGCTGGAGCAACTCGTCGATGGTTCTCCTCGACCGCTGGCATTCTTCAGCAAGAAATTGAAACCCGCCGAAACAAGATACAGCACCTTCGAAAGGGAACTCCTCGCCGTCTACCTCGCCGTCCGCCACTTCAGGCACATCTTGGAGGGTACTCCCTTTACAATCGCGACGGACCATCAACCCCTCATACACGCTTTCACGAAATCGACGGACGCATGGTCCTCCCGACAACAACGTCATCTCGCATCAATCGCCGAATTTGGGTGCACCATACGTTACATCCCAGGAAAGAAAAACCCAGTCGCGGACGCCCTTTCAAGGATTGAAATTGACGCAATCCACCTGGGAATCGACTACGCCAATCTCGCAACCGAACAACGCACCGACCGAGAAGCACAGGATCACCTGACGGGGCCATCCGCGCTCAAGATAAGTGTGATTCCCCTCGGACCAGCAGGAGTAACTATTCTTTGCGACACCAGCACAGGCCGCCCACGTCCCTGGATACCAGCCTCCTGCAGAAGGAAAATATTCGATATCATCCATGGACTTTCACATCCCTCAGGACGCACCACCGCTCGCCTTCTGTCTGAAAAGTTCGTCTGGCCAGGGATAAAAAAGGACGCCCGGGAATGGGCGAAGTCATGCATCAACTGCCAGTCAAGCAAAGTCAGCCGTCACACCGAATCAGGGGTAGGCGATTTTCCCCAGCCAAAAAGACGTTTCGATCATATACACATCGGCGTCGTGGGACCATTGCCCCCTTCTGGATCTGCTCGCTACCTGCTTACGATCATCGATCGCTCCACGAGGTGGTTGGAGGCATCGCTGATGACCGAAGCTACGACTCAAGCATGCGCCGAAGCCCTCCTGTCAAGCTGGGTGAGCAGGTTTGGCGTTCCTGACGACATCACGACAGACAGAGGCCCTGCTTTCCTCTCAGAAATATGGCTCGCTTTGGCGAATCTGATGGGGACGACGCTCCACAGCACCACGGCATACAACCCCGCGGCAAACGGCATAGTCGAAAGAACTCACCGCGACCTCAAGGCGTCCCTGATGGCGAGCTGCACCGACGGGGACTGGAAATCACGACTTCCGTGGGTACTCCTCGGCCTTCGCACCGCCCCTCGCGGAGACGGCGAACCTTCGCCCGCCGAAAAGGTTTACGGGGAGGCGCTCGCAGTTCCTGGCGAATTCTTTCCCTCATCAACCGACGACACGCAGCTGGATCACCTAAGGGACATCGCCAGGAAGTTCAGGCCATGTCTCAAAACTTACCAGGACAGAACCAAGCACTTCAAGCCAA
This sequence comes from Palaemon carinicauda, assembly GCF_036898095.1. Taxonomy (NCBI): domain Eukaryota; kingdom Metazoa; phylum Arthropoda; class Malacostraca; order Decapoda; family Palaemonidae; genus Palaemon; species Palaemon carinicauda. Next base: position 78,692,612 of record NC_090742.1, on the reverse strand, counting down.
AAAGCCTGGATGACTGCGGGTACGTTTTCGTCCGTGTCGACGCTCATCGACAACCACTAACTAGACCTTATCGAGGCCCCTACCGGGTAATTAAAAAGACAACGAAAGCCTTCCTTCTCGACGTCCATGGCCAAGAGGACTGGGTCTCAATAGACCGCGTGAAACCAGCGTTTCTCGAAGGAAGCGACACCGCCTCCGCCGGACCTGGCAGATCCAGAGTTCCACCTCAAAACAAGGCGCCCAACGAAAGAAAAATCATCAAACGACGACAAGAGGAAGAGATCCTTACGCCGACCACCGGGGCGCCCCTCCGTTCAAAAACAAGAGGAACCCTCCGGCGCCCGAAAAGATACGAAGATTGATCATCAGCCCTCTACGCCGCCTGATGTCTTGGGGGGGGGGGGGAGTACTTGTAAGGACACCGCTCCCTTCGTCGTCCAGAAAATCGACAAATATTTTATTTATTTGAATTCTCCTCTCGCCACACCGTGGTTTCCCATGTATATATATTCCGCTCTATCAGAGCTACATTTTGACATATGTATCATTTCATTACATGTTTCTGTTAACTCATAATTCGCATATTTGTAAGTGTTAGAAAACACATATATTTTGGCGGGCACTTCAATCTGATTTGGCGCCAGCACCATCCTACCTTTCCGTCCGCACCTTGTAATATACTCCCGTGCACATTTGAATAAAGTATCAGTTGATCTTGGTGACGCTTGTCTCACTGTCCTTACAATATATTTTCGAACTGTCATCTGTGTTTGATAGTAAAAACCAAATATAGTCTTATAGAATTTTTGGTTTTCTTCCATAATATATGGAGTACAGCATTATATACACTATTATTTTTGACGTAATAGCTGTTTTATCATGGTACTAAAGGTTATGAAAAGGAACTGCCAATTAGCTATCTACCTGCAATAGGCAAAATGTATCTTTTTTGTCACAAAATATAATTAACTAATCCTAGTTATAATTTCTCACGAGAGCTGGCACCCCCTGTTAGTGGATAGTCCTAATACTTTTCCTTCCCAATAATGTTGTATTTCATGTCAGTTCAACCATTAAACGCACGAAGGATGGTTGTGTCTGCCGTTCTTTTTTTATTTTATTTTCTTCACTTCCAAAATGAGTATGAAAAAACATTCAACCCGAAGAAATTGAATCGTTGGTAAATGATCCTGGCTTTCAGGAAGACTTTCTTTTGAAAAATGGTCCTTTTGGTACTGTTGAATTGCCTCCAGATAAACTCTAAATAATTTATGATGAAGAAAATATTGCTGGAGATAATTTGATGGAGCAGATGTTGCTGAAGTACCCGGCATATAGAATATATGATCATGCAAATGATGGACAGGCGAGGAAGCTCTACTAATATCTACTAATGTTCCAAAAAGAAAGAAAAGAAAGTTAGATTCTACTTGGACAAAAGAACAAAGATTTTTGTGTTGACAGGGGAGATGAAACTAAAACGGATATTTCACATATATACTATAAAAAGACTTACGTTAGCCTGTTCAACATAAAAACATATGCTGCAAGTTTGAACTTTGAAATTCTACCGATTCAACTACCACGAATAGGAATATCATTCCACAACTTGGTAACAGCTGGAATGAAACTTCTAGAATACTGTGTAGCATTGAGTCTGAGAATGGAGAATGCCTGACTATTAGAATTAACTGAATGCCTAATATTTGGAATAGGATGGAACTGTCCGGGAAGATTTGAATGTAAACGATGATCAGAATTATGAAAAATCTTAAGCAACATGCGACCTAATTGAACGACTGTGCCAGAGACTAGTATCTACATCAGGAATAAGAAATTTAATAGTTCGTAAGCTTCTGTCCAACAAATTAAGATGAGAATCAGTAGCTGAAGACCAGACAGGAGAACAATACTCGAAACAAAGTAGAATGAAAGAATTAAGACACTTCTTCAGAATAGATTGATCACCGAAAATCTTAAAAAACTCAATAAGCCAATTGATTGCGCAATTGAAGAAAAGACAGACCTATTGTGTTTCTCAAAAGTAACTTTGCTGTCAAAAATCACACCTGAAAATTTAAAAGTGTCATCCAGAGTTAAAGAAACATTATCAATGCTGAGATCCTGATGTTGAGGACCCACTGTTCTTGACCAACTTACAATCATATTTTCAGTTTTGTTAGGATTCAACTTCATGCTCCAAAATTTGCACCATGCACTAGTTTTAGCTAGATCTCAATTAAGGAATTCAACAATCTCAGATCTACATTTAAGAGATGGAATTGATGCAAAGGGGGTACATCATCTCCATATGCAACAAGCCCGTTTTCTAGGCCTAACCACATGTCATGTGTATATAGTAGGCGTCACAGAGCGAAGACTTGTGTTGTATGGAGCTCCGCTCACTGGTCGCCCTGAGCCATGTTTTTAGCTTGTGTTTCTCGTTTATAAAACCATTGGCGAAGATATTAGTTGATCTCATGGAGAGACTAAAGTGAAGAAGAAATAGTACATCATTTTTCCCCTGACCCCGTGTACTATTCTAAATGTCAAACCACGGATAGACACGCAAAGAAGTGTATAGGATGTGATTGCAAGGGGTACTTTAAGAAACGTTTGTCTATAGTGACAAGCATCAGTGATAAAGAAGCATTAAACTTGAATTGGATGTGCCCATACTGCGTTGAAGGAAGAAGTCAAAACAGCTAAGTTACATACATTAGAATTGGAGGAGCAATTGAGAGTGAGGGACCATGCTTTGTGTGCCCAAGAGGCGAGAATTAATGAATTGGCAAAGCAAGTTGCAGAGTTTAATGCATACGCAGCAAATTCCACCCAGACCACTGACCTTACTAAGAAGGTTGATAATCTATTGATGAATATTGAATCAATTAATGAAACACTTCAAACACTGAGAGGTCCAAAGCCAGAGAAAACAACATACGCCGACAAACTAAAGGAAAAGAATCTACTGGTAATCAAATCAACAAATGCAATAACTAAACTTAGACAGAAAAAATGAAGTCGAACATGCACTTACAAACACTCCAATACTTTTTACGGGGTCAACTTCAAAGGGAAATGTTGTTGTAAACTTTGCAAATGAGAGGATCAGAGAAGAAGCATCAAACAAAATTCAGACAACGGTTGTCGACACAGACGAGGAAAATTGGAAAATCAAAACCAAAAATAATGATATGCAATGTTTACGATGGTGAAGATGAAGTAGTAAATTTATTTCGGGGGGGGGGGGGAATTGATGGATTCAAACCCGAAATCAAAAATCCTTCTTGGGGGAGCTATTTTACGAAGCTAGTCTATTGCAGAGTAAATATCGTAGATTATTGATAATGTTATCTATATTTACTTATATTGTTTTTACTTGTGCTTTGAAGAGATGATACCCAGCCCGAAAAGTTGAGCCCCTCTCATGTTGATATAAGTATTTTATGTAAGTCTTTCGTTGTGAGTTTCATTATGTTCTTTATTAAAGTTGAAATATGTAATTTACGTGTTATTCTTAAAGAATTAACTTTTTATTTCACGTATGTTTGCCAAGAAGTCTTTATAGTCTATTTGAAAATTTTGTAGGATTCATGCGAGATAGGGCTTAAACAATATTCTTTTATATTTTCTGATGTATTGCATCATATTAGATAGAGAATTTCAGAACATGTGCTTTGGAATGTTCTTTCACCACGTTTCGACTTTCGTATTGTATATGGTACACATGGTGCACCGTACTTGTAGTCCGCGCATGCTCTTTGAAATAAACGACAGTTCCCTCCAAGATGTCGTCCTGTCTAGTGTCCTATTGAATATGGTGGCAGCGGTCTCTGCCCTATATAAACCTCCAGTGCTACCTAATGGATTATAAATAACTGTGAAACAGATAAAACATCACCGGGAACGTTCAGAGAGGGGAAAGATGCCATTTGCCAAGAACTGTCGAGTAGAAAAAGGATCACAAATGTGCCAGCCCTCAACCAGCGTGGCCAAGCAAAATCGCGCCACCGCCTTGACAGCCTAGGATGAATACCGCTCTTCATCCTGAAAATTCTCCCGTCCCTGTCAACACGGATGTAATTTAAGACTGATCATTGTGCCAGAAAGTAGAGTAGTTATTTTATGATTTTGAATGTAATGTCTGTGTATTTGGCCCAAAATGTGGTATAATCCAAGTGGAAATATCTTATACCTCACCAGTGTTTTGTTTATGCTTTGTTCATGTTTTTGTGTATAAAATCTCGCAAGAGATAGTTATTCTAGAGTAAGCTCTCAGCCAGGTGTTCATGGAATGTCGTTTCTCACATTTGATTGATATTGTTTTTACATGTGCCTTTGATTGATGTGCCTTTGACTGGCTATTTTAACTATGGCCATTTATCAAATCCCTCCCCCAACCCCCATGTCCTTAACAGGTGATGTGGTGGAAAACTGGAAAGAATTTGAGTCCGCCTGGGGAGATTGTCTTATTGCCACTGAACTTGATAAGAAACTGAGGAATGAAGACAATAACCGAAATCCCACGGGAACAGCCACGGTAGCAGCGACGCTATGTGCAGTCATGGGCCAAGCATGCAAGCGAGTGGTGACACTCACTGATAGTCAGAGAAAAGACCCTGAACGCATCATCGTAGCCCTCAGGGAGTATTTTATTCCCCAACGCAACGTCTTATATGGAAGGTTCGTGTACAATACCGCAAAGCAGAAGAGCGATGAGGCGATAGATGGGTTTGTGATGAGGTTACGCCGATTGGCCAATTCGTGCGAGTTTGGCAATCTACAAGATGAACTAATCAGGGACAGAATTGTTATCGGCACAACTGACGAGACTGGCCAAGAGAGACTGTTGTGAGAACGCCCCGTCCCCAACCTTAACCGGGTAATTGAGAAGCTTCGAGCGGCGGAGATGTCCCGCAGCCATAAAGGAGCGATATCGGGGGTACCTCCAGTTGACCATCTGAAAAAAGATGAGGAAAGGTCCTAATCGTCAGAATCAGCAAGGCCAAAAACGGTCCCCAGCCCAAGGCAAGAAACCAGCCGGCAAGGACAACTCTACAAAGATGCCGAAATGCAATTATTATGGGAAAGACAAGCACCCAAGAGAGCAGTGCTAAGCCAGAAACGACACTTGCAACTCATGAAATTGTAGAAATGCCAAGTACTTATGAGTACCTCAATGAAAGCAACAAAATCACCGTTGGAGATTCTTCATCAGCGAAGTATCTTGGTGAAGTGATTAGCGTAGATGCGATCGATGATGATTTCTGGTCAACTGATGTAGAAGTCAACAACCATGTAACGGGATTCAAACTCGATAGTCGATCCAGGATATGTGTCGTAGGAGACTCAACATCATGGGCGCAAGGTCTAGTTCTATTCAAATCAAACGACCAGTTCCGAGGCCCTGGAGGAGTCAGCCTAAACCACCTAATCGTCGGAGTTCTATGTCAAGCAGAGATCAAATCGGGTAAGCGCACACATCATGAAGATGTCTATGTGATGATGAATCAGTCTAAAAACCTCCTCTCTAAATCAGCTATACAGGTACTAGCCCTACTCACACCGGCCTCCACGGTATATGCAGTTGATTCGTCCCAAGACTTCAAGGAGGAGTTCCCCAGAGTCTTCAAGGGGCTTGGCCTGCTCAAAGAGATGTACAAGATTCCGCTGCGAGACGACGCCAGCCCGTTATGCTTATACACACAGAGGCGAGTGCCACACCCATTATTTCCCAAAGTGAAAAATCAACTAGAGAAGATGGAGAAGTCTAGTGTAATTTCTGCAGTGACTCAACCAACTGAATGGTGTTCTGGCATGGTCGTCGTCCCAAAACCATCAGGAGACGTCCGCATATATGTGGACCTGACACCACTGAACCGAACAATCAGAAGAGAAATTCATCCGATGGCAAAGGTAGATGACAATCTGGCGAAGATTAGAGGAATAACAATCTTCACCAAGTTAGATGCAAACTCTGGGTTCTGGCAGATCCCTCTGCACCCAGACTCCAGACTGCTGACAACCTTTGTCACGCCATACGGGCGCTTCGGTTTCAACTGCCTGCCCTTCGGCATTAGTTCGGCACCGGAAGTATTCCAGAGACTGATGTCAAAGATCCTAAATGGGCTAGAAGGGGTAATCTGTCATAAGGATGACATACTGATTCATGCAGCGACAAAACCTGAACATGATGAGAGAGTGAGGAATGTGTTGATGAGGCTGCGAGACGCCAGAGTGACGCTGGACAACAAATGCTGTTTCAACCAACCGTGCTTGAAGTTCCTTGGTCATGTCGTCTCCAAAGAAGGCATTGGCGTCGATACAGATAAGACACTGAGCCATCCAGGAACTAGCAGAGCCTCGAAACATTACAGAGCTACAGCGGTTTATGGGCATAACAAACCAACTCGCCAAATTCCTACCGACACTAGCCCGAGTGAACGAGCCTCTTCGCCAACTTCTGAAGAAGGAGCAAATGTGGATGTAGGACAAGGCTCAACAAGACGCCTTCGACACCATGCTGTCCTCAACTGAAGTCCTGGCCCATTATGACCCGAACATAGCATGTGTCATCGCAGCAGATGCATGCCAAGATGGCCTTGGAGCTGTCCTCCAAACTGACAACAACGGCATCCGACGCCCGATATACTGTGCATCTCGGTCCCTTACTGACACAGATGAGATCTGCGGTAATAGAAAAGGAAGCACTAGCTGTAACCTGGGTGTGCGAGAAATTCTCAGACTATGTGTTTGGCTCAAAATTCACTGTGGAAACAGACCGCCGACCGCTTGTGCCACTACTCACAACAACTGACCTGTCCAAACTACCAGCCTGCATCCTCAGATTCAGACTAAGGCTCATGAGATACTCACCGGAAGTGAAGTACGTCCAAGGGGTATATCGGAAGACTGCCGACGCCCTCTCACGAGCACCTGTTGGGAAGCCCTCCAAGGAAGAAGAGATTTTCTGCCTGGAAACAGAGGCGTTTAAGGATTCAGTGATCCATCACCTGCCTGCCAGTGACAAGAGTCTCAAAGAAATCTGGGAAGCCCAACAGAATGACGCAGCCTGTACCCAGATCCGGAAGTGGGTGAAAGAAGGGTGGCCTCCTGTGATGCCCAACTTACCGCTCCTCAAGACCTACTGGGAGAAGGCACCACACTTCACCATCAACGACGAGATCTTGATGTTTGACGACTGTATAGTCATCCCACAGTCACTCCAGATGAATATCCTGGAGAAACTCCACTCTGGACACCTGGGTATGACCAAATGCAAGGCCCGTGCGAAGGAAAGTGTTTGGTGGCCGTCTATCACATCACAGGTAGAAGCAATGTGCAGAAGCTGTGCAACCTGCATCCTGCATCGTGATCAACCAACCGAGCCACTCCTGGCCCTCTCACCCCCCAACGAAATCTGGGAAAGAGTGGGAACTGACCTGTTCGAGTACAAGTCGAAGCAGTATGTGTTGATAGTAGACTACGGTTCTAGATGGCTCGAGTTCAAAGAATTAGAATTTACCACCAGTCAAGCTGTCATCCGGAAGCTTTGCGAAGTCTTCGCCACTCATGGAGCTCCCAAGGTTGTAATATCCGACAATGGACCTCAGTACACATCAAGAGAGTTCAAGGAATTCAGCAAAGACTGGGGGTTTACACACATCACCTTATCACCGTGGTATGCAAAAGCCAACGGAGAAGCAGAGAGAGCCGTCAGAACAGCGAAGCTGATTCTGAGTAAAAACCAAAACCTCTACCTCGGACTACTTACCTATAGATCGGCACCGCTCTACAATGGCAAGTCACCAAGTCAGCTCCTTATGTCCCAACAGCTAAGGACTACCGTCCCGACAGTTCCAGCTAAGCTGATACCGCAGGTACCAGACCATCAGAAGATCAAGGAAGGAGAAGAAGAGTACAAGAATCAGTACACCAAAGCGCATGACAGCCATCATAGAGTTGTGCAGCTTCCCTGTCTCACCCCAGGAGATAAAGTCTTTGTGAGAGACCAGTCTAGCTATGGTGAAATCAAACAGCAGATGACCAACCCTAGATCCTACCGGGTAGCTATGGAGAACGGAAGTGTTATTCGACGCAATTGGAGCGCTCTAGTTCATACCGGCACCACCCGAGTCGCCACTGCAGAAGGGTCCGGAACCACCTGACACCCTACGAGTTCAGACTGAACCATGACCGACTGCAACCGAACCACCCATCCCTACCCCTACCAAAGGTCTACCCCAAAACCCCCCGACACCTGCCAAATCAAACCACAAAGTGACCCCCAGAACGTCGGGAAGAGTGATCTTATTTTCATCTCAACCATGTCAATGACATAAAATGAACATGTACTTAGTGTTAACGCCAGGCTAAAGTCACATTTAAGCAATAATGTTTGTGTGGTAATGTTCAAGAGACATTCACAACATTTGTCATATGCTAATTTTGGATAAGTGTTGAGCTTTATAGTTTATTTGTGTTTGCCATGTAGTGTATTATATTTGATTGCTGGGTCACTATTATTTGTATTATCACAAATACATGTAGGGAGGAAATGGATTATGTAACTTCATAAAACTTACGTTAATTAAGGGGAAAATGGATTGTTAACTTTAAATAATCATCGAACAATCTTAAAGGAGAGATGTTGTATACGGTACATATGGCGCACCGTACTTGTAGTCCGCACATGCGCTTTGAAATAAACGACAGTTCCCTCCAAGATGTCATCCTGTCTAGTGTCCTATTGAATATTTCGAAGCTTCCTGATGCCCAGCGAGAGCAAGATCTACATATATAACAAGGCCAATAGAATAACAGGTCAACCCACGGCCGCTTGAAATTTTTGTCGTTTGCGCATCCGTGGTGTCAACAGGTTCAAAAGAGGTCCCAGGCTGAACGTATGGTCAGTCTTTAATGAGCAGC
>NC_090742.1:78663681-78668681 GCF_036898095.1 Palaemon carinicauda | reverse complement strand
TGATTTCTTGCAGTAGGACACCACCAAATCCAGTATTGCAAGCATCGACCTGTATAAAAAAAGGTTTAGTAAGATGAGGAGCTTGCAACAAAGGATATGAAGTCATGAATAACTTTAGCTGCCGGAAGTCCTTATCGTGATCCTGTGTCCAGTGAAACCTTACTTTGCTGGATGTCAAGACATGTAGAGGAGAAGTTATGATGGCAAAATTAGGACAAAACTTTGAATAATATGACACCATACCTAAGAAAGTTTTGAGTTCTTTTTTATCACTAGGAATGGGAAATGAAGTTATAGCCTTTACATTAGTATCCTTGGGTAATATGGAGCCACTGCCAATGACATGTCCTAGGTATGTAACTTTCGCCTTACCAAATGAACTCCTGGCTAAATTAATAACTAGGTTAGCTTCCAGGAGTCTTTTGAAGAGTTCTTTTAAGATCTTGAGGTGTTCGTCCCAGGAGATAATAGCAATTACGATGTCATCCAAATAGACATACACACCCTCCAAACCACGTGTAACTTCATGGACCATCCTTTGGAATGTAGCTGGAGCATTAGTAATCCCAAATGGCAAAACACTGTATTCAAAGAGACCAAAAGGTGTTATAAAGGCCGATATCTATTTTGTCCTATCTGTTAATTTAATTTGATAATAACCCTTCAAGAGATCAATCTGGGTAAGGTATTTAGAATTACTCACAGAGTCAATAATATCCGCAATTCTAGGTAATGGATAAGCATCCTTGACTGTTACAGAATTAACCCTTCTATAATCCGTACACATACGATAGGAATTGTTAGGCTTTTTTACTAAAATACAAGGCGATGCCCAGAGAGACTTACTTGGTGCAGCCAAATCTAGTTTTAGTAAATACTCAACCTCAGCCTTCAAGGCTGGTAATAAACGATGGGACACCCGATAAAAAGGTTGACGAACGGGATTGGCGTTTGGTTCTAGCACAATATCATGTTGCACCAAGGTACAGCAACCAGGAGTGTCTGAACATATTGCAGGATAAGACTTCAGAACAGCCTCTAATTCTTCCCTTTCCACCTTAGGAAGATGACCAAGATACTGTGAAAGTAAAGAAAGAATCTGTGAATTACTAGCATCTTTCCATGACAAAATATGATTATGAGCCAAAGTTTCTTCTTCGTCTGGTTCAAGAGGAGCTAAAAGTTTATCATTATCAACTGCCTCGGGTACTAGGTTTTTCGGGGTAGGAGAAGTCTCAATGGGAGTAAGTATCCTTGAGTTGTGAGTAGAGTGATCAGTCTCTCTACATATCAGGTGAACTACCCGTGGAGAAATCTTTGCAGATTGGTATGGTTTTATAAGATGAATGTGCACTAACTGGCTAGGTTTCCTTTTATCTCGAGTCTCAATTGCATAAGTTGTTTTAGAGACCCTTTTAGTGATTTTATACGGACCCATAAATTTTTCTCTCAATGGAGCTCCTGGAACTGGTCGATATACAAGTACATTATCTCCTACTTTGAAAGTTCTAATTTTGGCCTTTTTATCGTAATGGTTTTTCATTCGAATCTGACTGTTAGTTAAATTCAGATTTGCAAATTCATAAACATGGTCAAATTTAACCTTAAGACTTTGAAGGTATTGCGGAATACTTACTTGCTGGTCTTTGTAAGTACCTCTTAGGATGTTTTCTTTTACCATACTAAGGTTTGTCCTAGGTCTGCGGCCGAACATCATCTCGAAGGGAGAAATTCCAGTCGATTCATTAGGAGTACTCCTAAGTACATAGATAAGCAGATCCAGGTCTTCATCCCAGTCTCGTCCAGTTTCACAAATGTACTTGCGCAGGAGGCTTTTAATGGTCTGGTGTACTCGTTCGAGGGCTCCATTAGTCTCAGGGTGATAAGCTGAAGCAAAAATATGGGAGATTTTTAACTGCTTTAAAGTTTGCTTAAACAAATCACTAGTGAAGTTTGTCCCCTGATCACACTGAAGCTCTTTTGGAAAACCAAAAATGGTGAATATTTTAAGAAGATTAACAATAATTGTTCTAGCAGATATGTATTTTATAGGTACAGCTAAAGGAAATCTAGTAGTTGGACACAACAAGGTTAAAATGTACTCATTTTGTTTTTTAGTTTTGGGAAGTGGACCAACACAATCAACAACTACCTTTTCAAAAGGAGAATTAGGTACAGTAATAGGAACTAATGGTGCTGGAGGTATTTTCTGATTTGGTTTACCAGTTACCTGGCAGGGATGGCAAGATTCTATGTGGTGCTTTACATCAGCTTTCATACCAGGCCAGTAGTAATCGTCCAGCCAACGCTTATAGGTTTTGGAAATGCCTAGATGAGACTCTGCTGAATGAGCAAGATCCAATAAGGCTGCACGAAGATTAGAAGGAACTACAAGCTGGTAACTATCATGCCAGGAATTTTGTCTTGCAATCTTCAAAGGTCTATAACGTCTCATAAGGATGTTATTATCAAGATAAAAATATGGTAACTTACTTTCATCAACGTCATCTTTTACTTTATCAAAGTATTCTTTCAAACTATCATCAGACCTTTGATACTCTACAAATTCATCTGAGGGAATATCAACAAGATCAGCAAGGACTTTTTCACCTAAGGTACTTTGATCCACCTTACCTGTGTGTTCAGTGTCTCTAGAAGTTGAGGTTGTAGACCTGGTGACTACTTGGCAGGGAAGCTCTACCACCGGAGAAAACTCTTTGCAAGCTTTTTCAATCACTACTTCAGGCTGAGTAATGATAAGACTAGCAGTACCGTTAGTTTGAGCCAAGTCATTACCAAGAATCATGTCTATATTCTTGCAAGGCAGGTCAGAATCCAACAAGGCGACATTAGTTGAACCTTTAAAATAAGGACAATCAAGAGAAATCTGTACAATAGGTAAAACCTTTTGACAAGTCAAATCTGACACAGTTACATACTGATCTGTTGGTTTAGCTAAATCTTTTAAATTTGAGCTAATGATAGTTTGAGATGACCCTGTATCTCTCAAAATTTGCACGGGAATATCATTTACTTTGCCAGGATATGTAAATGCTGTAAAGTCTGATAGAGGTTGAGCACAGTTAAGAGTCGTTTTATTTGCAGTATTCCCTGATTTGGGTCCTTGTGAAAAAGCATTAGGAGAAACCTTACCATGAGATGCTTTGCATTTGGGACTAGGACAGTCTTTAATATGATGACCTTCTTTCTTACAAAAAGTACAAACCCGGGGAACAGATGAAGGTGAGGACGAATGTGGTTTAAGTTTATGAATGAGATGGTAATCATCAGCTAATAGGGCAGCCCTTTTTCCATCTTTTTCTTATTTTTCTCTAATAAACATTGCCACATTAGCTGGAATACGCCTCAGGAATTCTTCTAAAACTATTAAATTCTTTAATTGCTCTAAAGTAGTTATTTATTCCTTATCTATCCATTTATTAAACTGCTTCAACTTCAATGTGAAAAACTCTAGATAGGTTTGAGCTTGGTTCTTCAAAGTTTGTCTGAAGATTTGTCTATACCCTTCTGCTGTAACACTATAAGCATCTAATATGGCAGTTTTAAAGACTTCATAATCCCTTTCTTAGACAAGATGTGCTGCCACATATGCAGCTTTTCCTTTGAGGGAGTTTCTGATTAAGATAACATATTGGTCTCTAGGCCAGTTGAGAGACGTTGCAGTGTTTTCAAAAGTAATGAAAAATACATCAGGATCTTTTTCATCGAAGACAGGCAGGAGTTTCCGTGCTTTACTAAGGTCAAAAGCATCAGGTAGCTGTTTTTCTGCCAACCTTTCTTCTATTCTTATGGCTGATAGTTCCTTTTCCAACAGAACTTTTTCTTTACGTTCTATTTCAAGTCTTCTTTGCTCAGTTTCTACTGCGGCATTTGCAGCTTCAAGCCTTTTTTGTTCAGCTTCTAGTGTTAACTGCTGCAGTTCAAGTTGGAGTTTCAATTTCACTATCTCTGGGTCTTCAGTTGTAGTAACTATACGAGCAGCACCTCGTTCAAGTGTTAAAGGCCTTAAGGGAAGAGCCTCTTCTTCAGTTATGTTACCACTATTTATCAGGAAATCTAATATCTTACCCAATAGTTCAGCTTTCACCACAGCATGACCTACAGATATTCTTGCCCTTACAGCTATTTGGCAAAGCTGGTCCTTTTTAGCTTCCTGTAGTGTATTTAGGTGCTCCATGGGTGCACCTAAAAATTTCTCAAGATCAAAAGGCATCTCTCAATACTGATAAAATGGAAAATATCACTGGAAATTATATTACTACTATACACAAGCTATAAAACGTAAAAACGTTAGGGCATTCATGGATTTATGGTGCGAAGGCACCCACAAACCACAGGAATTTCCTTAATCCTTAAGTCCTACAATGTTCAGAAATTCACTTAAAACAAGGCTTTAATAATCCATGCCAATCAGAAAACCTAGTTCACCAATAATGCACAACCACTAATAATCTTTAATAAAATATTCTTAATGAAGTAAATAATTGGAAGTACCAACAGTTACCTGAACAAGGAATAAACCTTTAAATATCCATCGAGGTAGAACGAAGTTCTTGACCACGTGGTCGTAACAATATGAAGCCGAAATCCTTTAAAGAGCGAAGGTCGTACCCTGAGTAAAAGGAACAGAGGTTCCTAAGGAAGGAATCTTTCAATTCCTTATGATGAGGTTTTGAATGCCTCGAAGCACCTCGAGAAGTTGGGGCGACTATGAAGATATCGCTAAGCGATGGTAGTCAACAGAGTCGAGGGTTAAAAGAATGACGAATTCTAGGATGCCATTACCCTGCCTGCACGTCCTCCAAAATCGCGATGTATGCTTAAGATGACGTGTAGCAACACGACATTCTCCAAGTGAAAGTGTGAGCGCGCTGGAGAACACTATCCGGTGGTGGTCAGTTATAAACTAGCAAAATATCACTAATACACTACACTCATGTTGTCCATCATTTTAGAGAAACAACAAAAAGAATTTCACA
>NC_090742.1:78653681-78656181 GCF_036898095.1 Palaemon carinicauda | reverse complement strand
AAAAAAAAAATCTACTCATCAACTCGAGGGATATCACGTATGCAGGGGTAAGGAGGAAAACTTTGAAAACTACCTCTTCAGGCACCACATTCATGTGTGCCTGATCATGTTCAGACACTGCACCATTAATAATGCTTTCTATCACAACTGCGTTAGATTTAACCATCTTTACTCGGAACGGACCTAAATCGCTGGCTCTAGTTTGAGTTTCCTAGGTTGTAGTAGTTTCAAATACACACGATCGCCCACAAATACTTTTACCGGTGCAGTTTTGAACCGACCATCATACTTTGAGCTGTGATTTTCGTTAGTTCTTTTCAAAAATCTTTCAGTGGGGTTCATTACTCTCCTCAATAGATTTAATAAATATAGAAAGTATTGCTCAGTTGAATAATTTGGCAATTGTTGCAAATTAATGAGTACCATATATGGTAACACAGGATCCTGTCCATACACTAAAAAGAAAGGCATATCCCTGAGCAAAGCATTATATGCAATGTTCAAAGCTAGCTCAGCTGTAGGAAGCATGGCGTGCCAATGAAGGGGGTCATCAGCCACTAAGTAACGTAAAATTCGCACTACTTCCCTATTATGCGATTCCATTAATCAATTTGCTGAGGGCCTATATGCGGTAACTGAAAAGTGTTCAATTTTCATCAAGTCTATGACCAATTTCACCACCTTATCTATAAACTCGAGACCATTATCACTTACCAAAATTTTCGAGCAACCAAACCTAGTAATGAAAGAGCACAGCACCTGGGCTAATGAATTTGCAGATTTATCCAACATTGCGTAAGTATGGGTGTACTAAGTAAATGCATCCCCAAATACACATATATACTTATGTTGTGTTAAACCAGTAGGAAATGGTCCTACTACATCCATATGCACTCTATAAAATTTAATAGGAATCACAAACCACTTTCTGGCTTCTGGTACGGTGTTTTTATGTTCTTTGAAACAATTACAAGCATGACAACCTTTAATGTAATTCTCTATAGATTTTTTCTTTCCTAACCAAAAGAAGGATTCACATGCTCTCCTTAATGTTCTTTCAATCCCTAAATGCCCTGCATACAGACTTGCATGTACAATGTGGATGGCTCGTTTAATTAAAGAGGGAGGAAGAACTACCCGTGCACAAAATTCCCTTCCCTTCTTCTCGTAAGCACAATATAAGATATCATTTTCAATAGAAAATTTCTCACGAGGCACATTCAGAAATGATGGATAACTCTCTGATTCCTCTTTAATCATTGCTCGGTCTCTTTTCGTCCATTCCTCTTTTTTCTGTCCCTCTCGGACTTCTTTTATGTCCAAACCTCCCAAGTCAATCAAACCTGCATCATCATGCATTCATTCTGGACACCCCTGGTCATGTCCTCGGTCACCCACATATAGCCTATTCACTTTCGCCGCTTGTCTCTCTCTCTCTCTCTCTCTCTCTCTCTCTCTCTCTTGAGTGTCTTCTCTCTCTCTCATCCCGTCTTATGAATGCTCATCGGGAGAATTCCCATCCCGTTCTCTATTCTCTCTATTTTAATGGGGGTCTTCAATATTTTGGTTACGTTCTTCGTTCCTCTTTTGTGCCCTAGTTGTAACTCATATTACTGCACCTCTAGAGAGAGCATCAGCTACCTTGTTAGCTTTACCTTCTATGTGGTGAAAACCCTTTATATTAAACTCTAACAATCTCTCAATCCATCTCGCTTGTCAAGAGGTAAAATCATTTTTATACGTAATATAAATCACGTAAGGGGCGATGATCACTTTGCAACTCAATCAACTAACCTAATAAAAAGAACCGATGTCTCTCTAGAACCCAAAGGATAGCCAAAGCCTCTCGATCGAATGTACTATAATTCTTTTCTGCCCTATTTAACACCCGAGAAGCAAAACAAATGGGTCGCTCTCTGCATTTATCATCTCGTTGAGAAACTACGTCCCCAATAGTTACGCTACTTGCATCTGTTGTCACTATAAAAGGGCGATCAAATCTAGGATATGCCAGTAATTCATTGCTAGTTAAGACAGCTTTCAAATAGTTAAAGGCCCTTCTTCCCCTCCCAAATTCATTACTTTTTGTTTCTCTAAAGCATCTAAGGGTCTCGCTATCTCTCAAAACCTCTTATGAATTTACGGTAATACCTAGCAAGCCCTAGGAATCCAGATACTTCCTTAGAGTTACATAGCCTAGGGAAATCTCTAATAGCCGCTAATTTACTGGGGCAGGGTTGGATACCTTTTGGGATTATTATGCGACCTAAAAATTTGACCTGTTTACAGAAAAACTTAACCTTTGACAAATTTATTTTCATACTTTTACATCGCAATGCTTCTAAAACTTTACGAATATTATTATTAAGTTTTTCGGCCATTTTTCCTGTAATTATGATATCATCTAAATAAACAAGAACATTATGGCCAATTAAGGGCGACAAAACTGCCATCATTGTTCTAGAGAAATGACTTGGAGCATTTTTAACACCGAAAGGAA
>NC_090742.1:78638681-78646181 GCF_036898095.1 Palaemon carinicauda | reverse complement strand
AGAGAAGATAAAAGATAATCGCTCTTCACAATTCCTGTACTAGTTACCATTAACTGCACTATGTACTTCGTACACCGGCACTAGTGCTATCTGTATAATTCCATACCTGGGATTTTAGAACAGGGCTAGTGTTACCCTGGTAACACTCAAATAAAAGAAGACATACTTAAAAAGGATGACTTCCTCTCCCCTTAACTGACAGTCCCAGTCAATTATCTGTTCATCGTAGAATAAACGGCAGAGTAAATAAGTTACCTGACGTCACCACATATTGCTTCAGATAATTGGACTAGCATAGCATAGTGTTTGTAGAACATCCTGGATGATTCTTATCCAGTGCATGTCCGAGGACAAGTGAGGACCCAAACCAAAAATAGTTTATCACAGAAATTAGGGGCAGGTTTCAAGACACTACCTGCCGCCACTACAAAGTGTTTCAGTTCATGCACTTGTTTTGCATAGTGTTTGTAAAACACTCTGGATGATTTCCATCCAGTGTATGAACGAAGACGCTCAAAGTCCATGTACTGAAAGAAGTTCAGTGATGAAGCAATCTTTCTCGGATCATGACCTGCGGGAGTACTGTCCGGATCCGCTCTACGAATAAAGTAGGTGAGCTTCGCCCTTAGTTGATTTAGAGATAAATTTGATCCCGAAGTTTCTCCTTTAAAGAGCTGTCCTCCCCTGAAGTCTGAAGTTCTACGAAGATAGACCTTTAGACACTCTACAGGACATAGAGAAATGATGGATCAGGAAAGAGATTCAGTTCTCCTAAATCTGTGAACTGAATGTGGCCCTCATCTCTCGATAGAGCCACTATTTCACTAACTCTAGCCCCAGAGGCTATTGCGAACAGAAAAATAACCTTTTGGGTTAGATCCTTAAGAGAACAATCTTCATTGTTCACCGATGAGGCATAATGTAAGACCTTGTCCAAAGACCAAGAAATGGGCTTTGGTGGTGCTGCAGGCCTAAGTCTAGCACATGCTTTCGGAATCTTGTTAAAGATTTCATTTGCCAGATCCACTTGGAAGGCATATAGGAGAGGTTTAGTCAAGGCTGATTTGCACGTATTTATCGTATTGGCTGCCAACCCCTGGCTATGAAGGTGGACAAAGAAGGACAGACAGAAGTTCATAGAAATTTCTTTCGGTCCTTTTGATTTAACAAACTCCACCCACTTCTTCCAGGAAGACTCATATTGTCTTCTAGTAGAATTAGCCTTGTATTCTTCTAAGAATTCTATATTGCCTTCTGAGATCCCAAACCTCTTTCTGACCGCTAGGGCAAGAAATTCGTTAAATGAGGGGTTTGGGTTCTCTGTGATAAACCTAAGGCAGTTTATTTTTGAATCTTCAGAAATATAGCTAGGATCGGAACTAGGACCGGCCTCCTCTAGTCTATCAGCCTCATTAGAGGATCCTCGTAAGGGGCTATTAAACGAGGTACTTTCTTGAAGATGCTCGTGATGAAAAGAACTAGCTGCAGTTCCGGGACTTGTTCCCATCTGGGATGGAATATGTCTGCGTCCATGGACCATTCCAGCTCTATCTCCTTGGATTGAGATAGAGTATCCACAGTCACATCGTGGATCAGTTGTAAGTGAACTGCTGTTAGGTGCCATTCCTTTAAGAAAGGGATGGGTAACTTCACCAGAACTGTACGAGATGTTTGATTGTGAAGTCATATTTGATCTCTTCAAGCATTTGATGCGTGTTTTCTCCAGACTCTTAACGCATCCTTCCGATGTGCTCATTGCACAAGGTCTGTCAGAATTGCGAACCAGGGAAAGTTTAGCGTTGTCCCTTGTTAGCGTTTTGGGAATCTGATCGATCAGCTGAGTCTCTTGACGGACCTTGTGAGCTCCTTTTAAATTCCCAAGAGGAAATTGAGTTGATGTGACTGAAAGCTTCGATGGTTTCTTAGCTATCGAAACCATAGGTCTGGAGAAAGTCGAGACTTCTAGAGGCATATCTTGCATCTGCGATGTCCCGGGAACGGGGTCATCTATATGAAGATACTTAGGACTGTGAGTCTGATACATATCTATTCTGGGATGAATATTACTCTTCGTGACATGAATCCTAGATAGGAGGAAGGGGGGTGGTTGGCTGGAAGGTTCCGGGGGACACCTTTCAGGTCTGGTAAGACTACGAACACCCGTAATTGGAACAAGGTCCATATGTTCAGAAGGATTAACATTCGGAACTTGTAGTTTACTATAAACTTGTTGAGTGGCAACAGGTTCAGAATGACTCTGAGATTTCTCGAGTCCTTCCTGTGAACAGAAAATGGCCTTCCCTGGAACTCGACAAGCCATAGCTTTCTTACTACCTGTATGCTCTACAGCTCTCAGGTATACTCTTCCAAGAGGGTTTTGAACTTTAGGAGAAGGTAAGAAGACGAAAGTAGGGACATTTTTATTTCCCACCAATGGCTCATTTCGAATAGGCTCTGGACCAAAGGATCGAAGGTCCTGCGATCATGAGGGAAAGTTCCTCCTAGCCGAAGCCTCTTTATGCTTCGAATAATCAGCAGGTTTAGACTTTTGACCATTTGCCTGTAGCATTGTGGTCACTGGAATATTTTCAGTATTTTCGATCTTCTTTTTAGGTTGGGGACCCACAACCACCGAAGATTTTCTCTTTGAGGGAATGCCCCATTTCCGGAGAAGATTTATGTTCTCCATGGTGGCATTCTTAATTACTTCCTTAATGACCTCTTGTGGGAAGAGGTCTTTACCCCAGATGGTGGAAGATATTACCTTCCTTGTTTCGTGTTTCACTGTTGCAGCAGCGAACACAAACTCTCTACATGCTCTCCTAGCCTTCACAAAGGCGTAAAGGTCCTATACCAAGGTAGTCATGTGCATTTTGGCTAAGACCATGAACATGTCTGGGGTGTTCTCGTAAGTTGAACACAACTCTATGTAGTTTTGTAGAGAAAGGGATGTCGCCAGTCTCTCCTTTGACTCGTGTTCATTAAACAAGAGCAAATCGGACAATTTAGGGAGACATACATTGAATTTTCGACTTACGACATCCTTGTCTAATTTTCCTACCAAAAATGTTAAATGGACTTCCTTCCAATCCTTTTCCTGACCGGGAAAGGCTGGTGACAAAGGCTTGCACTCATCGAGTGTAGGACATGGTTCACCCGCCTCTACAGCTTTGGTAACCAAAGTAAATGCCTTCCCCGTAAAGGGGAAAGCAAGTGAAGTAGGAGCAAGAAAGGAAGGGTGTCTGTTATTCCGTGAGAATACCTTCGTCTCTGAATAACCCGCCCTCTTCAGATTACCTGAAACGATAGTCTGTGCCTTACCATGGTCAAGAATCATGACCTCCTTTTGTTCCGTTCCTTTTCCTGACTTTGGTTCATACAACAGTCGAACCCAACAATTAGGGAAATCATCAAAGCTTGGCCAAAATTGGATTTTGTCCAAAGGAAAAGCACTTAATTTGTCTGAGATGTAGAGATTGCCATTTGAAATTGACATCTGCTCCGTAAATCTCCAGGGATTGGTTATGGAGCATGTAGGAAGGTCTTGATTCATGGGTCGTTTGACTGATTCGTGGGAAGCAACAAGAGAAGCTTTACAAGGTTCTATCTTGTGTTTTACTTCCTGCTTTTTGCTTTGTTTACCAAAGCTCTCTTTTTCTGATTCTTCAGTTGGATACATAATTGTACCACATTATCCAATAGAGGGGTAGAAGACAAAGATGTTGACATCGGTGGCTCTTTAGCCGGCATAGGCGGAGGAAAGTCCGATACAACATATTTCTCTTCTACCTTAGGGCACTTCTTGCCCTCGATCCCAAAGGTTTTCTCGCCATCAGGGGATGTAGTTGGCTCCTGAGGCACTACTATTTCCTCACTTAGCTTTGGAAATAATAGCTTACGCATCCTATCATTAGGTAGGAAAGGTCCCGGGGAGATCTTTTGGAAGCCTCTCACCCAGTTACGTAATTTATACTGAGCTATATTCTTAGTCTCTGTAGACTTGGGATTATCAAAACCTTCAGACATCAATGTCCGACATATATTGCAACCCTGTGGGTTCCAATAATGTAGGGATCCGGAAGAAATAATATTGCAGGGGGCATGCAACCTGCAAGTATTCTGACCGTAAAAGTCCTTACTCTTGGCTTTGCAGGGGACCGCAGCAGAAGATATCTGGTGTTCCTCCTGTAAAGAAAGGAAAACCAAATGAGTATACAAGGGATTATTACTCTGATAATAATCAACATGTAAATGTCATCTACAACAGAATAGCCTAGGATAGTAAGCTATAAAGGGATAGTAGGAGATACATACTTGTGTACCCCCGCGAGCAAATGTTGCTACCTCCCCTCAGTATTAACTACATGGAGCTTTCTCTGTTGAGAAAATCCAAGTAGAAGGGTTCTTACCCCTAGGGGTAGAGAAGTATCAAGTAACTGTCCCAAAAAATGTTAATACTGTGGGGTCAGGATGACTGATTCTAAATCAGACTATTGAAGAAAATATTCCTTCAATATATAAGCGGTATCAGCAGAAAAACTCGCTGAAGGATAACCAAGGTATGCTAGAAAATACTACTGTATCATGGTACTGTAGTTTTCTAAATGCAGTAAGTCTATATTGCAAATTATCGACTACTGTACCTATGAATTGTAATCTAGTCATTATGCTGCCTACCAGGCAGCATATGACAGAAGGGTCCATCGAGCATAAAGCCAGATGGACTAGAAAATTAAGACATATATTAGTATATGCGACTCAGGTCATTTGCTGTAAGTCTTCCTACTATATTAAAATATAGAGTTTCCTGATCAGGGAGACTCAAGAAAAGGCTGTATCTTTTAAAGGTTAGGAGTGTATAACTCTTGTCTTGAAGTATTTAATATTGTAGGGTAATCCTAAACTGATTTCCAATCAGGATATTGAAGAAATCACATTCATTCAATATAGGATTAAGCTCAGCAAATGCCCGAGCTGGATATCCAAAATATATTGGAAATAACTACTAGTACAAGAAATATAGTAGTTTTCTATCTACAGTATATACTATACTGAGATATACTGGCTATCTGTATAACCTATACAGTAGTTGATCCGGCATGTTGCCGGTCTAGCTTGGACTTGCCGGCATACCCGGCAGAACTAGCGAGACAGAGAGAGAGACAATATGGAAAAAAGGGCTATCCTTTACTTTAAATGTATAGAGTAATTAAGGAAGTAAAAGTCTAATAGACTGCCTTTTTTTCCAAAAGAAGGTTCTAATAGAAGGGGAGAATGTAACATTCAGGCTTCTATATAGCTACAGTACTGTTGCCGGCAACCCGCTGACAGTACTAGTACAGTCGGCGCGCTGCCTACCGAGTCAGCACTGACTTTGCCGGCCTGGTCGTCAGCACACAGGCAACAGAACCTATAGCAACAGTCCAAGGGAGGACTGAAGAACCTTGGGGACAGAAGAGACTACCCACTCACGGCCATCATGGACGTAACTGCCAGCCAGGCCGGCAGCTGGCGAATGTGCCGTCAGCCGCCAGCCATGTCGGCAGCCACCGGCAACGTCGGCAGTCACCGGCAATGTCGGCAGCCACCGGCAATGTCGGCAGCCGCCGACAGTCCATGATTGTCGGCAGCCATCTTGGTTGCTGGCCAAGCCGGCAAATGGCTATCATGCTGTCAGCCTCCGGCAACGTCGGCAGTCACCGGCAATGTCGGCAGCCACCGGCAATGTCGGCAGCCGCCGACAGTCCATGACTGCTGGCAGCCATCTTGATTGCCGGCCAGGCTGGCAAAAGGCTATCATGCCGTCAGCCGCCGGCAACGTCGGTAGCCGCCGGCAACGTCGGTAGCCGCCGGCAACGTCGGCAGCCGCCGGGAACGTCGGCATCCGCCGACAGTCCATGACTGCCGGAAGCTATCTTGGTTGCCGGCCAGGCCGGCAATGCCGGCCAGTCCAGCAGGCGGCAGTAGCCCTTCCGCCAGCCAAGATAGGAGAGGGAGTCTGGCTGGCTCCAGCACCCTACCGCAATGGTAAGGGTGCAGGATGTCAGCCTAAAAAGACAATGGATCAACCATCAAAGAGGTTAGAGGGGTAGGGGAAAAGGGTCCTGTAATGTCTGTGAAAGGAACTGACGCACTTGTCAGTCCTACCACCTATAAAAGGAACTCTGTTTCTGTATCGGTATCGACAGAATCCAGGTGCCAGGAGAGACTCAGTTCTCCAACCCAGAGACTGCCGACACAGTTAAGGGGGTGGCGGCACTGCCGCCTCCTCTCAACAAGGGAGAAACAGGGTTCCAGTGCCACGTTATCCTAGCCTAAAAGAGGATTACTCTTAGCCCAGGGAACTGTGGCACAGGACTAGTCTTTTAGTCGCAAGGAGAAGATGGTATACTACCATAACTCTAATCCGACTATGGAGGGCTAACCTCCATTGTCGGCAACCTTGTCGGCAGGGGAATAAAGGTATCCTACAACCAACTCACCCTGCCGGCAGGTCATCGACGAAAGACTAAATACTCTGAGATTCTGACTAAATCCCAAAACCTGCTGGTATATCCACAACCAAAGGTTAAGGGAATAGGCAGAAACCAAACCCCAGGTTAGCCATGTCTGAATAAAATTCAGGCACGGCTACTAGGGTTGTAGCCTGAGGCTACACTCAGAGGGAAAGGGATTACCCTTAAGTCTCCGAAGAGACGTGAGAAGTTTCATAACATTCTAGGAGGTATCAGTCTCCAATGAATGAAAACGAAACACAAGGGTAATCGGGGAATGTCGAACGTATAGAAAATGTCTAGGATAGGTTAACTAGGCTAGACGAGTTCTCGGTTACCTAAATCACCGAAACTCTAACTATATGATCGACAGAGGAAAAATGAAATCATTATGCACATAATCAAATCTTCACAAGAATAAATGCATAAATAGCTAAATAATTGCAAGAATTAAATAATGCTATTTAAAAACTGGAAGTCGTTCCGCTAACTAAATAACGCATGCCTAAGAACGACGGCACCCATGGCGCCTCCAGTAACTGGCCTAGCTCTAAATCACAAAAAATACTCAATTTCACTGTGAAACAGGAGCTAAAACATATTCAAAGTAAAGACCCGATACTCAACTTCCTAAAGGTGGAAGAGGATGAAGAAAGCATAATTGATAACCCTTTAAACAATCGAAAAAATTCAATCACAGGAAAATACCACTGAGCAAAATCGCTACAATATAATGAATGGCCACTATCGTAGGGATAGCGCTGTTGTACTATCGATAGTAGTAGGGAACGGGAATGTCCTTAGGAGGGCCCCCCTTTTATTTTTGCCACACCTCCTCGAACGTAAAACTCTATCTGGGGTGCAGATTGCTATGAGGTGTGCCATTACGTCCTTACGCGATATCCCTTCTTAAAATTTTAAGGGATATTCGCTCCAGGAGTAAGAATTCTGGGTACCTTCGGTAAATTCTCTGGGATATATCACTATAGTCACATATAACCTAGGA
>NC_090742.1:78631181-78633681 GCF_036898095.1 Palaemon carinicauda | reverse complement strand
AATTCACACGCTCTCGCTCTTTCTCTCGCATACTGCATCCTTTCTTGCTCCGTTCTTCTCCTGGCATTGGCTTCATCCGTGAGTTCCCGCACATACCTTCGCAATGCCTCTCCCTCATAGCCTTGTCGTTCTGCCAAATCCACAAATGCACTGATCTCAGCAGCAGTCTTTTTGCTAATTTCTTGTAGAGACAGCGACAAGAACAAACTCAACAGCACAAGGTACGATGTTGACCGTGCAAGAAATTACACGGAGGGGAAAGACGCTCTAGCCTTACGCAAGAGTCTCATGGAAGGAAGGATGAAGATGGAGCGGGGGAAAATGCACAAAGGCTGTGAAAAATGCCTTTTGAGAAAGAATTATCACCAAATAGCAAGCCTTGCAAGTAATTGAACAGGAGCCCAACTTGGAAACCAGGGCCACGACAATGGGTGAGCTTAGGCTGTCCGGTTGTAATGCGTCCAAACAAGTAACTCTATATATATGACAACTGTACTACACAATAAAAAAAGGAATCACAACTATACAATAGGTGACCCTCTGGGCTAGTCAGGGAAAAATGAGATCACAACTATGGGTGACACTATGCTGGACGAAATGAAATGGAATCATAACTATGGGTGAACCTTTATACTAATCATAAAAAGAAATGGAATCAAAACGATGGGTGAATCTCTATGCTAGTCCAAAAAAAAAAAAAATGGAATTACAACAATGGGTGAATCTCTATGATAGTCTTAAAAATTGGAATCACAACAATGGGCGAGTCTCTATGCTAGTCTTAAAAAAAATGGAATCACAACAATGGGTGAATCTCTATGCTAGTCTTAAAAAAAATGGAATCACAACAATGGGTGAATCTCTATGCTAGTCATAAAAAATGGAATCACAACAATGGGTGAATCTCTATGCTAGTCTTAAAAAATGGAATTACAACAATGGGTGAATCTCTATGCTAGTCATAAAAAATGGAATCACAACAATGGGTGAATCTCTATGCTAGTCATAAAAAGAAATGGAATCACAATGGGTGAATCTCTATGCTAGTCATATAAAAATGTAATCACAACAATGAATGACCCTCTATGCTAGTCATATAATAAATGGAATAACAACAATGAATGACCCTCTATGCTAGTCATAAATAAATGTAATCACAACAATGAATGACCCTCTATGGTAGTCATAAATAAATGGAATCACAACAATGGATGACCCTCTATGCTAGTCATGAATAAATGGAATCACAACAATGGGTGAATCTCTATGCTAGTCATATAAAAATGAAATCACAACAATGAAGGACCCTCTATGCTAGTCATAGGGAAAAAATGGAATCTCCACGATGTGTGACCCTCCTATGCTAGTCATAAGGAAAAAAATGGAATATCCACGATGTGTGACACTCCTATGCTAATCATGAAGAAAAGAAATGGAATTTCCACGATGTGTGACCCTCCTATGCTAGTCATGAGGAAAGAAATGGAATCTCCACGATGTGTGACCCTCCTATGCTAGTCATAAAAAAAATGGAATCTCCACGATGTGTGACCCTCCTTTGCTAGTCATAAGGAAAAAAAAATGGATTTGTAAAAATGTGTGGGTGCGTTCTTGCAACACCACCACTTGAAACTCTGTGACTTAAAGCAAAGTTTGTATTTATACTTAAAGTATAATAAATTGAATAAAACAAACAATGTCACAGAGTTTGCTCAATGCTTCGTTAAGAAAATCAACCCCTTTACATACTTTCCCTTTAGTAAAATAAATTAATTTAAGAAATTACACTCCCAAATATTTTATCTAAATGATCCTATACCCTGACTGAAAAAATAAAAAATGAAAATTGAATGTGATATCGTAAATCCTTTATCTTTAGGTTAACAATTTTACACAATCGTACGAAAATTAACGCTTTCAAAAAATGTACATAAAAATAATATCCCACGAAAAGTAACAAAATGAAATTACACACTCTTACTCTCAAAAGAAAAAATGAAATAAGGAATGCCATGTGTTCTTACCGTTACTCTACAGAATTATGCCTCACTGGAAATTAACACGTGTTTTAGTCGACCACATTTTTTCCTAAAATGTCGTAAATTTCAATTCACTTAGTTTTAACACAAAATTAGCCATTCACTTACTGCACAATATATATAAATGAAAAAATTTATCCCTTTCAAAAATGTACATAAAATAATATCCCAAGAAAAGTAATAAAATGAAATTAAATACCCTTACTGTCAAAAGAAAAAATTGAAATAAGGAACGCCACGTGTTCTTACCGTTACTCAACAGAATTATGCCTCACGGCCGTAAAACGTTCACGTGAATCGTAAGCCAAGAGTTTCGATATGAGACTAACTTGTATCCTAGCACTAAAGATAAATGATAAAATATTACACCCACAAAAAAGACTGATATGTGCGTGAGTCACTTACCAATGTACAATAATTTGGCTGAAATCTCGGGTCTGCGCTTTTGTTAAGTAGAATTT
>NC_090742.1:78618681-78621181 GCF_036898095.1 Palaemon carinicauda | reverse complement strand
CAATTTTTTTTGCAATTGAAGAAGACACAGACCTAATGTGTTTCTCAAAAGTAAATTTGCTGTCGAGAATCACACTTAAAATTCTAAGAGTCCTACAAATTCAAAGAAACATTATCAATACTGAGATCCGGATGTTGAGGAGCCACCGTCCTTGACCTACTTACAATCATACTTTGAGTTTTGTTAGGATTCAACTTCATACCCCATAATTTGCATCATGCACTAATTTTAACTAAATCTCTATTAAGGGATTCACCAACCCCAGATCTACATTCAGGGGATGGAATTGATGCAAAGAGAGTAGCATCATCTGCACATGCAACCAGCTTGTTTTTTAGGCCAAACCACATGTCATGTGTATATAGTAAGAAAAGCAATGGACCAAGAACACTAGACTCTGGAACACCGGATATCACATTCCTATGCTCACTATGGTGCCCATCAACAACAACTCTTTGAGATCTATTACTTAAAAAATCAATAATAATGCTAAGAAACGACCCACCCACTCCCAACTGTTTCAGTTTGAAAACAAGGGCCTCATGATTGACACGGTCAAAGGCAGCACTAAAATCAAGGCCAATCATACGAACTTCCTGACCACAATCAAGGGATTTCTGTACAGCATTGGAGATTGTAAGAAGGGCATCACATGCTCCAAGGCCTTTACGAAAACCAAATTGCAAACTAGGGAGTAGATAATTACCTTCAGCAAACCTATTAAGACGTTTTGCCAGAAGACGTTCAAAAACTTTGGATAATATGGGAGTTATTGAAATTGGGCGGTAATCAGTGAGACTTGAGCTACCACAAACACATTTACATAGAGGAGTAACATTACCAATTCTCCAACAAGTGCTAAAAGCTCCTCTTCTTGCTAACTTGTGCAAAATAACAGATAACTTTGGAGCTAAGAAATCTGTAGTTTTTATATAAAACAAAGGAAAAATACCATTTGGGTTTACACCTCCATAAGCATCATGGTCCATCAACAGAGCTTTAATCTCACGAGATCGAAAAGCTGAATTAATTAGTTTAGCCTCATGAAAACAGGAATGAAGAAGTTCAAGTTTTTCATTACTCTGTTTACTGTCAAAAACATCAGCCAAAGGGGTTGCCTTTTCGTTTGGACAGTGAGTGACTGAGCCATCTGGTTTAAGTAAAGGAGGAACTGTTGCATCTACATCAAAGAGTGCAGATTTAAGGGTAGACCACCATTTATGTTCCTGAGTTTTACCAGAAAGGGTTTCTTTTATGGTTAAATTGTACTCCTTTTCAATTGAGGTATAAACTCTCTGAGCAAAGGCTCGAAGCTGAGTATAGTTCTTCCAAGTCAAATCTGATCTGTTACCCTTCCAAAGCTGATAGGCCTCCTGCTTCTCCAAATAAGCACGTCTACAATCATCATTAAACCACGGTTTTTCCTTCACTCGGTACCTTAGCGCACGAGAATGGATACACCTATCAATTATGTTGACTAAATTCTCATTCAAAGGGACAACAGGATCTACACTACTATATAATTGTGACCAATTCAAGCAAAAAAGATCAAGCAAAATCCCATTCCAGTGTGCTTGGGATTTCATATAAATATTACAAGAGTATGATATATCAGGGACAGGCTGCTCAGTCTTCACTACTAATGAATTTAAGGCATGATCAGATGTCCCGACTGGAGAACCAACCTTACTAGTTATAACGCCAGGGTAGTCAGTGTATACGATGACCAAGCAATTACCAGACCTGTGAGTAGCTTCATTTATGATTTGCTCACAGCCTGATTCAGAGGCAAAGTCTAAAGCTCTTAAGCCATGGCGATCAGTAGGAGAGATAGAACTTAACCACTCCCTATGGTGAGCATTAAAATCACTAACAAAAACAAAAGAAGCATTTCTATCATCTTCTTGTATCTTAGCCATAATGGTAAGAAGACAATCGAAGATAGAATCATCCATGTTTGGAGTCCGGTAGATCGAACACAAATAAAATTTTTTATGCCTGCCAGAAATTTTTTTTCCTGAATCTCATGACATCCACATCGATAGCAGGACTTATGAGAAGCAAGGTACTCGGTCCTAATATACACCGCAATTCCCCTAGCCCTAGGTATGGCATCACGTTCCAACATTATTTACTTCTTAAAACCAGTTATAAGGAGCTCAGATAAGTGCCTCATATTAGAAACCAAAGTTTCTGAGCACAAAAAAATATCATACTGTCTGGACGCAACTGTAAGGTCTTGGATATTTGCATGAAGACCACGAATATTGCAATACAAAAGACGACATTGACGAAATCTAGGACGTATTGGTCCCAGATTTCGCTCAATATCTCCAGACAGTACAAGAATTAATAGAAATAATAAAAAAAAAAAAACATCATACTTAAAAACTAGATTACCAAGAATTATAGCAAAAACAATATGTACAGAATTATAAACAAAGTGATTGATGATACCCATAGACTATAGTAAAAAGTCGGGAAAACTGGTCAACATGGA
>NC_090742.1:78606181-78613681 GCF_036898095.1 Palaemon carinicauda | reverse complement strand
TTCTTTAAGGTAAGGAGCACTGCCATAGCTTCTAGAAAGTTTATGAGAAAGGTCTTGAATAGCTTGGACCAAGTCCCCTGGACTTTTTTCCGATGAGAGTGACCTCCCCATCCCTCCTTCGAGGCGTCTGAGTGAATTGTCACCGACGGGGGAGGTGGCTGAAGAAGAACCGACTTCTTTAGATGTCTGGCTTGGGACCAAGGCCTGAGAAGAGTACGTAGACGAAACGGAACTGGTCTTCTCAGATCTCTTCGCGCGTTGATGCATAACTTCTCCAAACTCCGGTTGCATCCTTTAGCTGTGCTCTTAGCACCGGGTCTGTCACCGAAGCAAACTGGAGAGAACCTAGTACTCTCTCCTGCTCGCGTCTTGATATCCTTTCGGAATCTAGAAGTCTCTTGACTGAACCCGCTATCTCCTTCCTTTCTTTGCCGGAATGGAGAAACGGTGTGACATTAGGTCCCAGTGGATTCCCAGCCACTGGAACTTTCGAGATGGAGAAAGTCGAGACTTTTTTCTGTTGAACTCTAGGAACTGGATCACATGAATGGAAGCTTGCAAGCATTCTGTTTTGGATGCTGCCCACACCAGCCAGTCGTCCAGGTAGGCTACTACCTGAATTCCCTTTAGGCGTAATTGCTTGAGAGCTACGCTCGCAAGCTTCGTGAAGATCCTTGGAGCTATATTTAGCCCGAATGGCATGGCTCTGAAGGCGTATAGTCTTCGTTGTAGCTTGAACCCTAGGTAGGGGGAGAGTCGACGGTTGAATGGAACGTGCCAATAGGCGTTTGACAAGTCTATGGAGATGGTATATGCCCTCTTGGGCAGTAAGGTCCTTATGTGTTGCAGTGTTAGCATCTTGAACTTGCAGTTCACTATGAACTTGTTGAGTGGCGACAAGTACAGAATGACTCTGAGTTTTTCCCGAGTCCTTCTTGGGAACACAAAACAGCCTCCCTTGGAATTTGATGGACTTTACCCTTCGGATCACTTTATTCCTCCAACAAATCTTGGATGTACTCCTCCAGAACGGGGGTGGAGTGTTGGAAAAACCGAGGGCACGGGGGTGGAGTGCCGTACCAGCTCCAGCCCAGTCCATTCTTGAGTAGGCTGTGGGCCCAGGGATCGAAGGTCCACCGATCCCGAAAATTCTGAAGTCTCCCTCCTACCGGTATCACCTCACTTGGACTGTTGTCCAGAGGTCTTGCCTCCCTGACCGCGACCACCCCTGAATCCCCTTCCCCTTGAGGGGCGCCTAGACGAGCCTCTGGCTGTTCCTCTAGGCTTTGCTCGAAAGGAAGTTGACTGCCCTTCGAACATTGGGTTGAATGCCGGGGACTGCGTCGACACGGCCTGGGGCACCCACTGGAAAGTGGTCGGGGTTTGTGCCACCATCTGGGGCACTGAAGGCATCGGCAATTGCTGTTGCTGTTGCTGTTCAACTGGCTTGGCTGGCCAAGACGGTAGCCTAGTTCTTTTAGTCTTCCTCTTTGGTTGGGGACCCTCATCCGGGGAAGACTTTCTCTTGATAGACAGGCCCCACTTCTGGAGAAGATTTCTATTCTCCGTGACGGCCTTATCCAAAACTTCTTTGACCAAATCGCTAGGGAAAAGGTCTTTGCCCCAAATGTTGGAGGAGATTAGTTTCCTTGGCTCGTGCCTCACCGTAGCTGAGGTGAACACGAACTCCCTACAAGCTCTCCTCGCCCTGACGAAGCTGTAAAGATCCTTCGTCACTGTGGCCAGATGAATCTTGGCCACTACCATGAACATTTCATGGACCTTGGGGTCACTTGCCATCGTCTCAAGAGTGGTCTGAAGAGACATTGAGGCAGCTAGTCTCTCTTTTGTATCGAGCTCTCTCCGCAAAAGAAAGTCAGACAGCTTAGGGAGGTTCTCACCGAACTGACGTCCGGCAATATCAGCCTCCAACTTCCCGACTGAGAAGGTAAGATTGACGTCCTTCCAGTCCTTGTGGTCCATGGGTAGGGCCAGCGACAAGGGTTTACACTCCTCCAGGGAGGGGCAAGGTTTGCCAGCCTCGACTGCTTTTAATACAGCCGCAAACCCTTTCTGCAAAAAAGGGGAAGGCTCTAGCAGGAGAGGACACAAAGGAAGGGAGCTTCTTACTCAATGCAGCTACCTTTGAGTTTGTGAAGCCCCTCTCTTTCATCGAAGATGAAAGCAAAGCTTGAGCCTTAGCATGGTCCATCACTATGACCTCCTTCGGCTCTGTCTCCTCCTTTGAAGCTGGTTCCTTCCTCAACCGGACATAACAGTCCGGATATGACCCTTTGCTGGGCCAGAATTCCACCTCCTCAAGGGGAATTAAACCCAGTTTATCCGACATGACGATCTTTCCAGTCGTCATCGGCATGTGCTCAGCATATCTCCACGGATTAGCATCTGAGCACAAGGGAAGGTCTTTCACATTGAGCCTTTTCTGGGGCCCATGTGATGCTGCAAGCTTCTGCATCTGCAGTTCCATTGCAGCCACCTTCTTCATATTCTCCTTCTGCATTTGTTGGATCATTACAACAATGGAGGAGAGGGCCTGTCCCAGCTCTACTGGGAGAGCGGACGATGTTGAGGGAATAGGTTCAGGGATCAGAACCGGAGCAGCCGACACCTCGACGGATTCTTCCTCTACAATGTCTGGGGCTTGACCTTCATCCTGGCCTCCTGCCAGGAGGTCTTCCTCCAGACGCTCGGACACGTCTGACATCCTGTCGTCCAACTGGATGTCTTGCAAGGCGACCGCCACTTCAGCATCCACCTGGATCTGAACTAGGGGGATCTCCTCTTGAGGCTGGGGAATCACTGCATCAACTGATGCCCTAGGGAAAAGGTAAGCCCTCATCTTCTCACTTGGAAGATAAGGTCCAGAGGTGTTCTTCTGGAAGCCCCTTACCCAGGTGCGAAGCTTCTCCCTAGCTATATCCCTTGATTCCGCTGTCCTAGGGGAATTAAAAGCCTCAGTAATCAGGTTAGAGCACACGGTACATACCTGGGGGTCCCAATACCGGAGATCACCCTTGGAGACAGCGCATGCTGCGTGCCTCCTACATAGCTCATGTCCGCAGAAGTTCTTACTGCGGACGTTGCAGAAAGCACTTCCGCACTTCGGACGTACCTCCTGCAAAGAGAAGAAATATCCATGAGTATCAAGTGAACTACGTATCACTGGATATGCACAGTTAGCATAACAAATCAGAAAGGAAAGACACACACTTGTGTTTTCCCGCACAACCAATTGTTGCAGCCTTCCAGATAATAAAATCGTATGGTTAATCTGTCCTAGAGTAACCAATGAAAAATTTCCAGAGGAAACAGGTGGAGCTCACACCTAAGATATAATTTTAAAATACCGGATAATAGACAAGAAAGAACTCACTTTCTTATCTGTAAGGCAACACCAAAGGGCTGTGCAAGACAACACAAAAGTGTTAGAACACACAGTGCTGTACCAAAACTTATACTATAGTTTTCTTCCTACAGTATATGTTATACTGAAGAATACTGGTACAGTATAGGAGGTAATGTGCCGGCCGGCACTTGCCGGCCAGCACACACCATAACTAGCTTCAAAGTATACTACTTCACAGCTATAAGGCGGCAGAACGCTGGTTCAAATGCATGTGCCGGCCGGCAGTAACTGCCGGCCGGCAACAGCCAATGTCGGCTACACAAGGTAGCACCCGGCTGCCGGCCACTGCTCCTAGCGACCGGCAGACAAGGGCTGACATTAGCCGGCCGGCAAAGGTAAACAACCGATGCCAGCCAGCAGCAAAAGAACCAAAGGACTACGACTGCCTGGCGGCCGGCCTATGAGGCCGGCAGCCAGGTCGGGTACAGCACTAGAAGAAAACAGAATGGATGCCGGGATAAGAGCGTAAACTACCTCCAAGCCCGGCAATCCGAAAGAGTGCATATAAGGAAGGGGAGAATCTAATTCAGGCTTCCTGACCAATGCCGTCTGGCTCTACAGGCAGGCATGGATGAGGGACCAAGGGAGGTCCAGGCAGCACTCAAAGAAGAAGACCCTTGCCGGCCGGCAGACTCTGCCAGCCGGCAAGGGACTGAGTCAATTCCACATCCTAACCTATCCTAGGTCCAGATGTAGAATGACGTACAGTACTGTAATGGCTAGGCCATTACGGAGATAGAGGGGGAAGGGACAAAAGAGGGTCCTACCAACCTTGCTTTAGTGAAGGATCACCCGCAGCCAAGAAAACTCATCTTAGCCTAAGGGAGATCCAAGGAGGGAGGCCAGCAATACTTGCCAGTTCCCAAAGAACCAAAGCAAGGAAGGTGTTGCTACTCCCAGGGAAAGGATCTTATCCTCCCACCGAGAACAGCAACAAGGACTAGTCTGCTAGATCACAAAAGAAGGAATCATCTCGTACAGAAACCTTCGGTAGTGACCTAAGGAGGCTAAGCCTCCTATGTCTGTGTCAGGCCAGCGAGGGAGACTCTACCCCAAGCCAGACAAACACAGTTCTGTCCCTCTCTGAAACCAGACTTACTGGAACAGGGAGGTACAGTAACACCCCAGTATAGTTTTATCGAAAGTTAATTCAGATAAACCACTTAGGGATAAGCCCAAGGCTTAAACAGAGGGAAATGGATTGCATACATTCTCCGAAGAAAAGAAAGCAACCGGGGAGTATGAGAAAGTATACTAAGGCTCCATAAGCAACTTAGCCTAGGCACCAAGAGAATCGATTACCTAAATCACCGAAACTCACTCGTATACTATCTTGGAAATATTCAACATAATCTTAAATGTATAAAAAACAGCCTAAAGCTTCAATAAAATTTTAAAACACTCGGAAAACCAAAATCATGCAGGAAGTACTAGGACCAAACGACTAGGCTACATGGCCTAGCATAGGCCAGAGTTGGCGAATACTTCGCCAAAATAATACTAAAGCACGAAAGGAAATCCTATGTAACGCTAAATAGCTAAAATTTATTAAAGCAAAACAACCGGGAATGTCGCTCTGGCTAACTAAAACTCATACCTAGCGAGCGACAGCGTCCATGACGCCTCCGGTAGGCAACGGCTCTTGTAACAAAGATTAATACTATTAATCACTTTAAAATTTACCAAGAGCCTACATTTATACATAAAAGAAATGGTACTCAACTTATTAGAGGCCGACGAAGTTGGAGAAGCCATGAAAAGCTGAATAAATCCAAGATTTGCGAGAAACACAGGAAAAAACACCGAGTTGTTAAGCTACGCAAAAAGGAATACAGATGGCGCCAGGATTGGCGCCAGGCACGCTTACGAAACTGGAGGAGAGGGAGCCTTGGGAGCGGCTCCCCCTTTTTCTTTCCCATTTTCGTTTTCTTGCCAATTGACCCCTCGATGTGTTATCTCTGTTTGGGGTGCAGATTGCCATGTGGCGTGTCAAGAATACGTCCTCTGATATGTCGCGATATCCCTTTCATTAGGGATATTCGCTCCAGGAGTTAGAATTCTGGGTACCTTAAGGTAAATTCTCTGGGAATATCGCCGTAGTTGTAATATACCCTAGGAAGCTACCCTATAGGAACTTCCATCAGGACGACATGGCTTGAGCCCAAATATATATATATATATATATATATATATATATATATATATATATATATATATACACACATAAATATACACATATATAAATACATATGCATATATATATATATATATATATATGTATATATGTACATATATACATATTGTCATATATACACACATACTATTATATGTGTGTATATACATATACATATATATATATATATATATATATATATATATATATATATATATATACATATATATATATATATATATATACCTATATATATATATATATATATATATATATATATATATATATATATATACTGTATATATATGTGTATATACACGCATACTATATATATATATATATATATATATATATATATATATATATATATATACTTATATATATATATATACATATATATATATATATACATACATATATATATATATATATATATATATATATATATATATACATATATACATATATACATACATATTACATACATATATTATATATAGAACACACATATATATACTATACATATACATATATATATATATATATATATATATATACATATATATATATATATATATACATATATATATATATATATATATATACATATATATATATATATAGACACACACATCTATATATATATATATATATATATATATATATATATATATATATATATACATACATATATATACATATATATATATATATACATATATATATATATATATATATATACTTATACATATATTCATATATATACATATATACTGTATATATACATATATATATATATATATATATAATATACATATATACATACATATATAGATTTATATATATACATATGTACATATATATATATGTATATACATATACACATATATATATACATATATGCATATATATATCTTTACTTATGTACATATATATACATATACATACATAATATATATATTATATATACATATATACATATACATATATACATATGTATAAATATAAATGTATAGACATATATACTGTATATATACATATATATACACATATATGAATATAATTATATATATATACATATATACAAAAATATACATATATATATATATACAAATATATACATATTTATTTACATATTTATATACATATATACATACATATACTGTACATATATATATATTTATATATATATATATATATATATATACACACACACACATATATATATATATATATATAAATATATACATACATATATATCATATTTTTGTAAAATTTATATGAAATCCCAAGCAGACTGGAATGGGATTTTACATGATCTTTTGTGCTTGAATTGGTCACAATTATATAATAGTGTAGATCCTGTTGTCCCTTTGAATGAGAATTTAGTCAACATAATTGATAGGCGTATCCCTTCTCGTGTGCTAAGGTACCGAGTGAAGGACAAACTGTGGTTCAATGATGATTGTAGACGTGCTTATTTGGAGAAACAGGAGGCCTATCAGCTTTGTAAGGGTAACAGATTAGATTTGACCTGGAACAACTATACTCAGCTTCGAGCTTTTGCTCAGAGAGTTTATGCCTCAATTGAAAAGGAGTACAATTTAACCATAAAAGAAACACTTTCTGGTACAACTCAGGAACATAAATGGTGGTCTACCCTTAAATCTGCACTCTTTGGTGTAGATGCAACAGTTTCTCCTTTACTTAAACCAGATGGCTCAGTCACTCACTGCCCAAAGGAAAAGGCAACCCTTTTGGCTGATGTTTTTGACAGTAAACAGAGTAATGAAAAACTTGAACGTCCTCATTCCTGTTTTCTTGAGGCTAAACTAACTATTTTAGCTTTTCAATCTCGTGAGATTAAAGCTCTGTTTGTGGACCTTGATGCTTATGGAGG
>NC_090742.1:78588681-78601181 GCF_036898095.1 Palaemon carinicauda | reverse complement strand
TATAGGACCCTGCTTTTCAAACAAGGGTTGCAGCTTAATAATAATAATAATAATAATAATACCTAAGTTACAACCCTAACTGGAGAAGCAGGATCCTATAAGCCCAAGGGCTCCAACAATAAAAAAATAATCCAGTGAGGAAAGGAAATAAGGACATAAATAAACTACAAGAGAAGTAAGATATTTTAAGAACAGTAACAATATTGAAATAGATCTTTTATATATAAACTATAAAAACTTGAAAAAAACAAGAAGAGTAATAAGATGAAATAGCGAGCAAAAGAGCTCTACTCCAGGGCTGTGGAAAACCATAGAATAGAGGCTATGGCACTACCCAAGACTAGAGAACAATACTTTGATTTTGGAATGACCTCCTAGAAGAGTTGCTCACCATAGCTGACGAGTCGTTTCTACACTCACCAAGAGGAAAGTAGCCACTGAACAATTACAGTGCAGCAGTTAATCCCTAGCGTGAAGAAGAATTGTTTGGTAATCTCGTTGTTGTCAGGTGTATGAGGACAGAGGAGAATATGGAAAGGATAGACCAGACTATTCGGTCTATGTGTAGGCAAAAGGGAAAATGAGTAGTAACTAGAGAGAGGAATCCAGTGTAGTACTGTCTTGCTAGTCAAGGGACCCAATAACTCTCTAGCGGTAGTATCTCAACAGTTTGCTAGTGCCTTAAACAACTTACTACCTAACAAGAGAGGATCCTTGGTAGGATACATAAATTCATAAAATTTATGCAACCACATATACAAATAATATTTAGATATATATATATATATATATATACATATATATACAGTATATATATAAATATATAAATATATATATATTATATATACAGTATATATACACAGTATATATATACTGTATATATATGTATACACACACACACACACACATATATATATATATATATATATATACATACATACACACACACACACACACACACATATATATATATATATATATATATGTGTGTGTGTATATATCAACCACAAATGGGTTTAATATCGAATTTTAACCTGAAAATATATATCCACTAAAAATTCTTTTATGATAAATGCTTCTGGCTAGATACAAGAAATGAACTTGTGTCTCTAAGTGGAAACAACGAACCATGAAGAGAAATATACGTTCATTCTGTCCAAAATACATATTCCTGTCGAATTCAAACCATCTCCACCGCGATAGCTCCTTAATGAGTTTGCAACTTTAACAGATGTAAGCATCAGCCACAAATGATATTCAATAACTAAATCTAACCTTGAGAATATTATAACCACTGAAAATTCTTTTAGGTGAATGCTTCTAGCTGGGCAAGGATTCGAAGTTATGTATCATAAGTGGTGGGTTGGCCAAGGCACCAGTCGTCCATTGAGATACTACATTGAGATACTACCGCTAGAGTTATTGGGTCCTTTGACTAACCTTTTCTGGTTAGTGCTCATTTTTCTTTTGCTTACACATGCACAAAATAGTTTGGCCTATTCTTTTCATAATCTCCCTTTCCTCATACACCTGGTAATACTAAGATAACTGACAAATTCTTCTTCACTTAGGGGTTAACTACTGCACTGTAATTGATCAGTAGTTACATTTCACTTGGTAAGGGAAGAATAGACTCTTTAGCTATGGCAAGCAGCTATTCTAGAAGGGAAAAAAATCATGTAGTCTTTGGTAGTGCCATAGTTGCCTTGCTTGAGGGTACACCCAGGCACACAATTCTATATATTTCCTCATTTCCTTTCCTCACTGGACTATTTTTCCTGTTGGAGCCCTTGGGCTTATAGAATTTGCTTTTCTACTTAGGGTTATGGCTTAGCTAATAATAATAATAATAATAATAATAATAATAATAATAATAGTAATAATTAATAATAATAATAATTACATTCCATGTCCACTTTATATATTCCTGTCGAATTCAGGGATCAGTAATTAGACTTGAAATCAACTTATAAACTAATTTGTGAAAGAGAAAGACGACGTAACATACTCTCAAATAAAATCTTGCATAGATCCCTCCTGGAGGCAGACAAGGAATTGAGGAATAGAGAGGACATAATCCTCAGGAAAGATGATAATTATGCTATGCAGGTCATCATGAACAGAAGAGAGCATATGCACCAAAATGTTGACATCTTAAATGCACCCCCCCCCCCCCCGAGGTTCATGAGATTGAACCGAGGGCCAAAAAAAAATTTAAAGGGAAAGGCAAAAATGATGACAAAAGAAGACATTAGCTTGAAACCAGGAGTGGAGTTCCCAAAAGTAGTTGGTGAATACACACCTTAATATTGTTATGAAATTTTTAAAACACATAAACCAGGAAATCCACTCCCGTTATTTGACAAAGAACATTCCCAGCATATAGACTGGCCAACCCACTAAACATAACGTCTTACACAACATTAAGTAGTTTATTGAAGTTTTCTATGGAATTTATTATTCTCCCAAAAGATATGGAACCCAACGAAGACTTAGCATATCTAGATATGGAAAGTCTGTTCTCCAATGTCCCACATCAGGAGACCATCCGAATAATCTTAAACAATGTCTACAGGTCAGGCAAGGGTCACCTTCCTGTTCCTAAAGAATCGCTGAAAGGTGTGCTAGAATCCTGCACAATGGGGCTCCCTTTTATTTTACACAGAGAACTCTTTCACTAGATAGAATGTGGGGCAATAGTCCCTCTTTTAGAGTTCTCTTTGTCAAAATGTACATAGCTGCTGTGGATTATAGAACGTTCAAGATTCACTAAATGGCATCTTTAACACAATTAAAAAACCCGAGGAACCAAAAAAACTGCCAGTAACTTGAAAGCTAATTTATTCCTAGATTTCATGATCGAAACTAGAAATAGACATACTCATCATTTCCTTGAAGTTGTTTGTAAAAAACAACAAACCCAGTATGTTACATAAGTCTCCACGTAGTCTACGAATGTTGACCAGTGTCTCAACGCACGGGGTGTCCGAACATATACAAGAGGTGCATTATTGGTTTTTATATCAGCAGGGTCTTCTCCAACGGAAGTAATTTGAAAGCAACAATGGAATATTGGAACGTATGAGACAGATGTTAAAGAACAATAGGCATCCCAGGAACATCATAGACCAATGTAGGTTAGAAATTCAAATGCCCCAATAAAAAGTATACTACATTAGCCACACGCCAACAACCTCCAAGAAGAATTTTTCTGATGTACATGATATGAAATTCACATCAAATTACCTTATTTGGGACTCAGAAGTTGTTCACGGCGAGGATTACATTGGAAAGATGATGATTGCCGAAGCAGTGTGTATCAGAAAGCAGAAATCTGTGTTGAACATTCTAGTTCCTTCAGAATATGTCCCCCCTCCAGCATAAGGACATTCCACAGCCAGCCTCTAAAACTTATCCTAGAGTCTTAGGAACTGGTGTTGTGGGACTTCATTAAGAGTCAAGATTTTTTTCTCCCACCGTAAGGTTTTTGGAACTCCAATAATTGAAATTTTGAATATTCATAAAAATCCAGATATCTTCAACGGTATTTTCTCTCTCTCTCTCTCTCTCTCTCTCTCTCTCTCTCTCTCTCTCTCTCTCTCTCTCTCTCTCTCTCACACACACACTATATATATATATATATATATATATATATATATATATATATGCATATATATATATATATATATATATATATATATATATCTATATATATACGTATGTATGTATAGCTTTCTGAGTGGGGATAAAGGGATTCTAGCAGGTAATAAAGTGGGCGTATTTTTTCCCCAGAATAGTAATTTAAACTTGTCAAGAATTGATGTCTTTAACTTCCTAAGGATTTTCTACTTTACCATTTATTCATATTAGTTAAAGAGTTATTT
This sequence comes from Palaemon carinicauda, assembly GCF_036898095.1. NCBI lineage: Eukaryota > Metazoa > Arthropoda > Malacostraca > Decapoda > Palaemonidae > Palaemon > Palaemon carinicauda. The sequence continues at coordinate 78,597,297 of NC_090742.1, read as the reverse complement.
AAATTGCATAAATTACTAATTTACACAATGCTATAAAACCAGATGTGGATAACTCCCTTTTGAATAATCAAGAAGCTTGAGAGAGAGAGAGAGAGAGAGAGAGAGAGAGAGAGAGAGAGAGAGAGAGAGAGAGAGAGAGAGAGAGAGAGCAACTGGTAAATGAAATAAGCTCTTAACAATAGCATTTTTTCTTACTGATCAATACAATGCCATTAACACCACACATTTTCTTTTTTTCCAGGCAATATGATTCTTCGGAAACAACATATCATATTGGTAGCTGTAGTCACCTTTATCGTCCTTTCCTACTTCCCAAGCACTAATCCTAATATTGGTAAGTTATGTAACGAACTAATACTTGACACATTTTGACCAATATGTAAACACAACACTGGCACCACAGAGGGGTCATAGTGACGTTAAACATCGAAAATCTTGAACACTGTAATTGGTTCTAATTATGAATTCCAAGAACTGAACCATTTAATCATTCTTGATTTTAATAACGAGTTTTCAACCGTTGAATGGAAATTTTATCTGCTCGCAGATTTTTGTATTGATGATGAAAAGCAGACTCTGGAGATGTTTGCGCAAACCTCGGCTCATTTTCATTTCATTATATAATTTTACTTGGTGTATGGAAATTTAATACCTAAATAACAGATGTAGTACTTTAATCTATGATATAGAATACGAGGTTGATTAAATGTCAAAAGTTTAATCGATTTCAATCTTGATTTACTTTGAATTAAAAGTGTTTTTTTTCACGACTATCGCAAACCTTTCAAATAGATATTTCATAGCAAGGCGAAATTAGTTTTTTTTTTTTTTTTTTATAAAATATGTGATTGGAGAGAACGACTTTTTTGAAAAGAAATTACATTGGTTTAAAATTTGCATAACCGCCTTTCGGAAATCATATCAAGCCAATATAATAGAAAAGTATATTTACAGTAGGTTATATAAATGCCTTTGTTATGAGGAGGAAATCAGCCGAAAGAAACCCTTATTAAGATATATGGAATTTTATTGTCCGTAAATGAAGACATTGCAAAATTGTTTCTGTATTGGAATGCCGATTTTCAATAGACTTATAACTATATAAAGTGTTAAATCTCCAGCTTCTTAACTTCGACAAAATTAATTCCATAATCTTGCTTTCATTACTCAGCATACACTGCGCTCGGGCACAGTTGATTTGACATTATTATATAATGCATATTTCTGTCTGTGATTCTATATTCCAGTTATATTATATGATAAAATCCAACTATTAAGCAAAACAGTATCCCAAAATCTAGATTTTTATAGGCATGGCCAACAAGTCTGAAGATTTAATGATCGTACCATGGCAACCAATCAGTCAATAGTCCTTCTCAATAATTATTAATGGTAGGTGACCAGGGGGAAGTAATCTGACTTTTTTCCCAGAAATCTCATGCTCTGCCTACCAGCCAGGAACGCCTTTACCCAATGCACAATGACTGGCAGGATATTGCTGGCCGCACTGCCTTTGCGAAAGAAGAGAAGGAAATTATCCGAGAATGATGAATACAGGTGGCTGTCTGAATTAATTTGGAGCAAAGACCAGTTGAATTAAGTGATTAATTAGATAATCAAGATAATGCCAATTTACTCACCCATGTGGCAAACACGTGTACTGCAAAATTTACCACTTTCCAGAACAGAGGAGCAATGGAATAATGTGAGAACGGCGAGCCATGGTGTAGTGAAGACCAGTTGAACTAAGTGATTAATTCGATAATTAAAATAACGTTAATTTACTCACGTATGCTGCTAACATTCGTAGCTCAACATATACTGCTTGCATGAACTGAGAAGCATTGAGATGATGTTAAATTGCAAGCAAAGTGAACCATGGAAGACCAAAGACCAGTTGAACTAAGTGATTAATCAGGTAATTAAAATAACGCCAGTTTACTCATTCTCGGGTCTAATACGCATAGTGCAACATAAACTGCTAATCCGAACAAAGGAACAATGAGATTAAGTTAAATTGCTATTGAAGCTATCCCCACTGGAGCATAGACTAGTTGCACTAAGTGATTAAATAGATAATTAAGATAACCCATTCACACACACATTGGCTGTGGTGAGGGAGCAACCATATGGTTCAAGGCTCAAGGAATGTGAGATTTCTTGGACACAAGTCCGAAAACCGTAGCCAGGCCTTGATGATAAATATTTTAGGTTCGTTGGGTGCACATATTCTATAATTTCTTATGTTCTAAGAAGCTGGTTCAGCTTTTTGATTTTGTTAACAACATGGACTGATTAATATAATGTTACACAAACTATCCATTAATCTCTAACAAAATCTGATACTGGTTGTTTTCTTAATTCCAATACAGCTGTAGAATCACAGGGAAATGTTATAATCAATCAACCTTAGTTTAAAAATGATGCCTGATACTGATTTGTAGTTATTAAAATGTTTAAAAACCAAGGAGTTTTCTTCCGGCATTTGAGATGTACAGTAAACCTTCATCTCAGAAAGCATGATTTATGTGTTAGACCAGATAAAGCCCAAAATATTCCCACCATCGCAGAAAGAAGTCTACCCAAAAAAAAATCAACTATTACTACTACCCATTTAATATTACGATCACTACTACGGTGACAGTAACAATCACTAACAACTCTTAGAACTCTAACACCTAAAGGACACTAAATGTGGTCAACGAGTCTAAAGGTTTCTTTATTGTGGCATGGAAATTTACTGTTAAGAAAAGACTGATAGGCTGTCTGGGAACTTGCTTTTTTAATTTTCCAGTTTTCATTATTATGCCACTGTATTATCTTTTTTTTTAAGTAAACATTTTATTCTGTAAATATTCCTTTATCAAGACAATGTTCTCATAATCTTTGTTCGCAGGAAATGTTCCAATAATAACAATAACGGTAATGATGAATCTATATCATTTCTGGCAGAATCCCCTAAAACGGAACAGTATGAGCTAGATGAAAATCGTTTGGTTTTCCAGGAAAAGAGTTTAAACCAAATTTTATCAGCTATTGATAAGCTCAGTCGTCGAGTCGACGCCCTCGCGAGCCAAACCAAGGACACACAGCCAAATCCTAAGGCTATGATTGAACAGCGTAAGATGGAAGAACTAGAACACCCTCATGAAGACTTTGAAGTAAGAGGTGAGGAGGGAAGGAATGTGGACGAGGATGAGATGAGCATAGAATCAAACTATCCCGATGAGATAGTTAATGGCAGGTAATTCAGATTGTTATAATTGATTTCTGATTATCTACTATGAGATTCAGGGCCGCTGTAACACGGTTTTTTCGCAATAATTTTTTATCTATGAATTTCATAAATATAACGCTTCTTCAGAATGCACATTATATCTACACATAAATTTTGACTATATTCTGCATTACGTAGGTTGAATAAATTTGGTACTTATAATGTAAAAGTGACGTTTTTTGAAGACGGGCCAACTTACTCAGAGAAAAGGTTTCGAACGCACTCGTTACGTAACTTATGACGGCATTTCTTCCCTCTTTCTCGATCGATGATTGGCTATACGTAACGAAGGCTATACCTCTGCCAACAATGACACAAAAGTTTAAATAAAAGCAAAGCAGTACACCTTTATGAACTCTGAAACCTCTCCACTGATAATTGTCATAATGAACAAACCAACAAAATATGTTAATAAATACAAAAACACTTCGATTATTAGTCTAACTCCCAAAATAAGTTTCCTAAGAAATTACAGTGTACTTTATAGGTCACAATCAGATTGACAAGGTGTAGGGAATAGTTGGTAATTTTCAAAAACGTAGTTGACAAGCTTGATTTGATAACTGCTATATCCAATGTCAAGCAAATTTTTATTTATTGTCTATCTACCTACCTATTTACTGTAAAAAAAAAAAAAAAAAAAAGCCGGGTACCGTATTTTGGCTTTAAACCTTCACCAATAATTATCGTCAGAATGATGACTTCATGAGGCTCCACCCACTTTGGCCTGGTTATGATTCAGGATAACACTGAAGGCTATCATGGGCATTGTTGGATCAGAAAATTTAAATTCTGGCTATAAAAACTCATTTCTCGAGTAGTTGATAGAAGTGCTAAATGATCCTCAAGGTTCACAGCAGTTGGCCTAAACGTTTTATTCATGTATACTACTGTTGCGGCACTACTGCTACAGTAGTATTACTACGCTAGCACAGATACCCCACCCACATTTATGTATCGTTCCGCCATTCATAAAGTCTTTGTCATGTTTTTTCACTGTGCAATAAGCCATGGCCTCCTCAGAAATTAAGTTTAACATTAGATGATAGGTTATTTCATTAAGCTGACAAAAAATTATGGCAACTGGGTATGTTATTGCCGATGTTGAAGCTAAAGATAAAGTATGGAATCATTGCTTCATTGCATTATCATCTTTACTACTATTTGTTTTGCTACATGTAGTAATTATTTTAAAGGATAAATGAATTAAGTTCACTTTACTTCTCTAAATTCCCATTAGATGTACAAATAAAACTCCTAAATCTATTCCAGATTCATTTACAAAATGCAGTCATGCCCAAAACATAGCCAACACGGTCGTACGGCCTAAGAAGAAGAAAAAAAACTTATATCGGATGATCCGTTGGTCTGATGGAGATTTTAGCACAAAAATCTTATTTTAACAAAAATAGTTATATAAAGACTGTTTACATACAATCTCTCTCTTTCTCTATGGTGGCATAGTGAAAAGTAAATGGAAATGTTCAAAAGCCTGAATGACATTAAAAGTATTATAATCATGTTACGCTAAATATAAATCAGACTATAAACATTGGATTTAAACTAGAAACTGAATAATTACTTATTCAGGCTATAGGATGGCCACGAGCTTTCTCTTGACGGTGTAAAGTTGTAAGTCATAAGACAAATGCAGTTTTGCAACCACGGGGGCAATTCCAAATCCCGTTAGCTATTCTTGACTGTTATGGGTTTCAGTGCCGATGGAACAAGGTGAATGGGTGTCTGGTGGATGAGCGGGGCAAAATTTTGTCAAAAGGTGTTTACATTACTTACGTAATGAATGTTTTCAACTCTTGGCTCGTTATCACTGGCCATGGCGTCGGCTAGTTCATTTTTACTCTATAAAAATTAAAACTATCGGGTTTAGGTGATTGATAATGCTGACAAAATTTATGTGTGGTTGTAAAATATACATATGTCAACTTTCAGCTACATCCGATGCTTTGATAAGGAGCAAAGTCCAAAAAACCGTGTTACAGAGGCCCTGAATCTCATAGTAGTTGCCTGTATGGCAAAAAAAAAAAAATAAAAAATAAAATTGTCCTTGATAATATATTTCACGATACGTTTTCATTAATCCGATGTAACAATAGCCGATTATTTTTCCTTGATTCGGTGAAAGGGAACAGAAAAAGGTCCATGGTTCCAAGTAACTAAAATATCGTCTGAAACAGAGGTATAATGTAAATAAATGAGCTCAGGGAAATCTGTCGACATCTAACCCCGAAAAGACAGTTAGTGTCAATTGACAGGGTCGGTTCTTCTTCATGTTTTGATTTCTTGAGATACTGGTTAGATAGTTCCAAATAGGAATTTACCTGAGCAATATAATAAAATAAACATGATTTCATAGTACAAGGAATACGTACAATGAGAGTTTTTCAAGGTTTTCACCTCACACCAATAGTCTAATAAAAGCCAGAGTAAAATTTTACGAGATTATTCTCTGAAATTATTCTAACAGCGATTCATTGCTTCTACTTTACTTTTTATTTTCTTTTCTACAATTATATTCGGAAATAATGAGTCTCTTCTTACTATAAAGTATTTTTGAGGCTAAAATAAAGAGTAAGAAAAAGAGAATAATTTGATACATTGAAAAGGAGAATTTGCAATCGTGCTGCTTCAAAATCATTCATGATAGAAAATAATTCAGGTTAAAGTCAGTTTTGAAAGTATATCTAAATATCGTTGTTTTATAAATTGATTATTAGTTACTTTATTCGCATCAATTTATATACAAACGTTAAAAATAATATTTAGTTACAGTTTTTCAGCACACCTATTCGGTGGTAAGGGTTGAGGCCGATAATATGGGGTTGAGGGCTAAAACCTATTTAAGAAAATCTTCATTTACTTTTTCATAAATACTATGTAAAAGGTTTGATTTCAATCATCTGTAAATATTAGTATAATGAAAAAAAATCAAGATAAGATTAGCGTGAGGATTACATCAATATTGCATGTTGATTATTATAAGAAAAATTGATGGCTCGCTCACTTTACGTTTATCTTCAATACTTCAGATAGATTGTGACCTTCCATTATTGGCTATATACGTCTGTTGGATCATATAAATCCAGATTCCAGGGTAAAACTAAAGACCTAAAAATTGACCTGAAAATATATATGTGTATATCTTTATTAATGCTTGATTGATTTGGATAACATATGAGATGCTTTAAGATATTAATAAATAAAGTTTAAGAAAATAACAAAATAGTGTTGAAATAGCTGGTTTTGGCGTGTTAACTTTGACCAGAACTATGTTAAGCCCCCCTGACACTTGTACGCATTTCTGGCACGCACTGGCACTCAAAATGCGTGCCACTTTTGTAGCATGCACTGGGAGGTTCCCGCACTGTTCACGACAAGTTCACGACATGTTCAAGCATAGTTCACGACAAGTTCACGCCATGTTCAGGACATGGCACGAATTGGCAGGACTAGATCACGACAAGTTCACGACACGTTCACTCATCTTTCCGCATCATTCCGCATCGTTCACGCATCGTTCACTCCAGTTCATGACTTGGCCACATCATATATAAAGACGGGGCTTCCTACATGATTTTTATCAAAAGCGTATTCTTGTGCTAATCTTTGATTAATATCCCCTGCATTAATGTGTGGGTTATATTTATAGATATTTGTAACAATTATACTTCTATTTAGTATATATTTTATCATTTAATTATTATTATAGGTAATTAACTGGTTTGAATAATTTTCAAGCTTTATAATTTACTGAAAAAATAATATTTTATGGCAGTTATATGCTGATCAGATATTTTGAACCCACTTTACATTATCTTAGAATTTAATTGGAAGATGACTATTCCATTCATTAGTTTTGTTGTATCGTTTGTGAACTAATATCATTGAAACTGAGGCAGAAAAGATATCTCTAAAAATATTAGGTTGGTTAGGTGCCCTGTGAGCCTTGAAGTCTCTCGCCAGGGTAAATTTCTTTAGTCGCCCTTATTTAAATGGCAGTTGTGAACTTTTTTTTCAGTTTCGTAACTTTTCCTGTTTGTTTGTATATATATATATATATATATATATATATATATATATATATATATATATATATATATATATATATATATGATAAATATTGCAAATTTTTACGTGTTTTTTTCATATTCAAATAAGCCATATATATTTTTGATACATTAATGTCTGGGCGTTTTAATTGACCTTCTGTTCAGCATTAAAATGGGTTAAAGCCTCATAGGAAAGCTCTTCATAAGGATTTATGTTCGAAGCATCCTCATATCCATTGACCTTAGCCCAAATTTCCAGTGTCTTTTGTTTTACGTAATTTTACTAGTTTTGTTTGACCAATGATATTCAGTTGTAGCAATATTTTCTGGATTTATACTTAGTGCTTCTAAGAGTAGAGCAATAGAATCTTTCACTACACGTAGTGTGTTTTCAACACCATTTAGTTACATAGCTTTCAGTGTTCAGGCAGTGTATTTCCAAATTTCAGGATATGATTGGTTGGGAGGCATAAATGGGTTCACATTGGATGTTCAGGTGTTTCGAATGATTGATTTTGTTATGAGCACAGACCCGCTGTTAGTAGTTGTTCATATTTTTTGAAAATTATTTTCTTACTGTATTTAGAAAAAAAAAGTTTGAGCCCTTTTTTTATAATGCCATGTCACAATACGTCTTCGGGAATTTTGTTTGAGATGGTAGTACTTCAGGTCAAGTTTTATATTTTAAAAAATATATTTTTTTCATGATTTGTTAATATTTCCTTAAAATGTATGTCAATATGTCAAACTGTACCAAGCTGAAAAAAATGAATTTCTAAGTAAAAAATATAAAGCTATTTCTACTTATTTTCAGGAAAATTCATTGACGTCAACGTCGCTTAGCATAGTCGTTCAGGTCAAAGTTTACAAGTAAAAATAAGTTTTCTTTCCCAAAACTATTTTGTTATTTTATTAAAATATATAGTAATATCTCAAATAATGCCAACGTTTATTAAAATCCATGAGTATTAATAAGTATAGGGCTATTTCAACTTAGTTTCAGGAAAATTCATTGTTGCCGACACCGTTTAAAATAGTCGTTCAAGTCAAAGTTAACACGTCAAAAAAAAAAAAAAAAAAAAAAAAAAAAAAAAAAAAAAAAAAAAAAAAAAAAAAAAAAGGCTTTTCAAAACTAAATTTGTATTTCCTTAAAATGTATTTTTATATCTCAAGGTATGACAAATTCCATTAAAATTAGTTAATTATTAATACACATACGACTATTTCAACTTATTTTCAGGACAATTCATTGGCGCCAACATTGCTTAATAG
>NC_090742.1:78548681-78581181 GCF_036898095.1 Palaemon carinicauda | reverse complement strand
TATATATATATATATATATATATATATATATATATATATATACTATAATATACATATTGTACAAAGATAATTCAGCTGACCATACGGAGAAATATAATCTAGGCTAAGAAAACGATAAAATACAAAGAGGTTTAGGCAGGAAAACGTGAGGTCATCTAAGGTCTGACATGATAAACAATCACAAGTATACCTGAAGAAATGTAACACCAAATATTTTCTGGATGCTTACTACAATATATTCTTATTTTCCGCTGTATATCGCTTACTATGATCCTGCTTTTGTCCCGTACAAAAAAATAATAGATATTAACATCCTAACAATCGCCTCCAGGTTTCACAAGAGACGGGGATTCCGCTTTTAAAAGATATGATTTACTGCCGAATATCTAACGAATTCGCGCAGTGGCTGAAAACCAGGTCATCATCTTCCAATATCTTTCGCCATCCAGTCACGAAGTTAAATTGCAGAAACTGGTCTTCTTGCCTTGTTCCCTCTAGGTTGCAGAATGCTTGTCGCGAGGAACACATACGAGTTATGAAGGTAAGTTTTTAAGTCTGTGAATATGGGTGGGAATATACTTTATTTATAAATATGGTACCCCATCATATGTCCTAGAAACTTTAGACTTGAAAGTAATAGCTAATAATAATAATAATAATAATAATAATAATAATAATAAGCTTATTAGCCATAGTAGCCAAAAGAAACAAAAAAATATTGACTAGTATTTGAAAAAAAAGAGAATAAAGTCAGCTCTATTGGCATCGAGATAACCTTAAGTTTATTAATACTACTGTAGACTCTAATGTTAAGTGAAAACTTTAACGTATTATAGTTCTTGACAATCATTTAAAAAACTCCTCTGTAGAAGAATAGGAAGCAAGGTTCTACGCTATGGTAAAGAGCCATGAACAGTGTATGACCAATCATGCCAAGGTACACTTCAGGTAAGCTCACTCAAACAAGAATTGACGAACTCGCCCCTTGAAATTATACTAGAAAATAGAGAAACAATGTTGACAGACAACAACATGGAACTCAGGCCAAGATCTGCCGCTTTCCTGCATGAATAAGTCGAAGGAAGGTCACCAGATCTCATTGATTGTACAGTATCAAAAATGACTCTTCTAGAAACAATGTTGAAGAAAACTTGGAACAGACCCAGTTTCACTGTACTGAAAGTTGAGAAAAGTAAGATTCAGCATTGACTAAATTACTTGTTTTTCATTCCATTTCTATTCACCAGTCTTTAAAAAATTTGGTGTTGTTCTTGTGTCCCTCTAAGTTACTCAGACATTTATCCCAGCAGGAAAAATAGTATTTTTGAGATTATGTTATACGGAACTCATATACCTAGACTTTCATATGGCTTTTGATAAAGAAAATCATGAAAAATTAAAGGCTAAAATCAGAGCACTAGGCATTATTGATGAGCCAGCTGAATGGATCGAAGATTGACTGACAAACAGAAAACAGAGAATGGAGAAGCTTCAGAGTGAGCAGCTGTTATATTACAAGCGGAGTACCTAAATGATCCGTCCTTGGCCCATTTCTATTTCTGATTTACATTAACGACATAGATTTAGGATAGCCAAGTTTGCAAACGATATTAAACCAGGCATAAATGCTGCAAACTCAGATGTAGAAGCCTTAAGAGAAGATCTAATTAAGTTGGCAGAAAGGTCCAGAAAATGGTAAATGCCTTTCATCTATGGGAAGTGCTAAACTACGCACATATGTTATAATAACCCACAAACAGACTAATCACTGCTGGTAATGAAATAGAAAGTGTGAACCAGGAGGAGGCTCTTGGCAGTATTATTAGCAAAGATTTAAAGTTCACCGAACAGAGAATAAAAGTTGAAAAGAAAGCACATAAACTAATAGGTTACATAAAGAAACAATTCAAATACAAAAACAAAGACACTGTATTGCAGCTTCACGCAACACTAGTAAGAGCATATCTAGAATATGGAGTCCAATTCTGGAATGCAAGTATTCAGAAGGATATAGATAGACTGGAAGCAGTACAAGCTAGGGCCACCAAACTAGTTCCAACACTAAGACAACTTGGATATGGACGGAGAATGAAACGTTTAAACTTATTTGATCTACAAACTCGATGACTAAGGGGACATCTAATAAAAAAAAAAAATCAAAATTCTAAAAGGAATAACAAATGTAGACTACAACAATCTCTTCACACTTAGCACAAATCAGTCCAGAGGTATCAGATACAAACTAGAATTAATAAGATACAACACTATCAATGTGGTAATTTATTTGCATTCAAAATAGCAAATACATGGAACAGACTTCCAGCCGACATAGTGAACTGTAACATAGTAAACGTATTCAAGAAGTTAGACAAGATCATGGAAACTCTCTAAATGTTTAAACTAATTCGCTCTACCCAAGAGTAAATGGAGTCTCTGTAGATGAACTAATTACTTGTAACTCCTTTGTAAAGAGTGAAAGCCACTAAAAGGAGTTTTCATATCATACCGTAAAATTTGAAAACAGCTTCTGTTAGGTACCATTAGTTCCATTTTCCCTCACAGCAAAACTACAGATATCATCATTCCTAGATCGGACTTCAATGAAATATGCAGATCCATTTAGATATTTCATGAATTTGGTGGAGTAGACTTCATCTAACTCATATTACTGACATTTATCAGCAAAGACTTTTCTTGGTAAAATTGCATTGAATTCTGTTTATTTAAACAATGGATACGTGTGGAGAAAAAAGCTTTATTTAAATAGGTTTTGTCCTGTCTGTATCAGGATGCAGATAACTCCTAATCAATCGATCAATCCTGTCTGTATTTAGCTCAATTTAACCATGAAAAAGTCATGTCTCTTCCCAATTAAGTCTAGAGCAATGTTTGGCAGTTGATCTTCATGCCCTTTTAGTATTCATTATCAGTAGTGCTGATACTTCTCTATCAGATTTTACCCTTATAGGATAGAAGGTAAACGAGTTCACCCCTGTGTGCTTGTTCCCAGAATTCTTATCTGGTCTTAGTTTTCATCTTTGTCTTTTATCAAAGAGCATTTGGACTTCTTACTGGTGTTACTCATGGTGTATCCATATCGTTAACTTTTCTGTTCATCTGTTTGTTTCACTTTCTCATTAAGTGTCAAAACCATCCTGGGCTTTGACTACGGGCATGATTCATCACATCTGATTAGAATCTACCCCATATTCTTTAAAGATGTCTATGTCACTAAGGTGGAAAGTAGCCCAAATCTTATGAACATATAAATTTAGGCTCTGTTTATTGACATAATTCTCGTGCATTGACTATACTGTTACTATTCTGTTTTCTTACTTTCTCTTATTACTTGTTTTACATCTTATCAAATTCCTAAGGTAAAAGATATATTTTCCTTCCTCTAATACAGGTGCTTCAACCATCTCGTGTTTCTAATGCCTAATATCTTTCTTAAACATTTCGGATATTTGAAACCTAATATAAATATATACTGAACTTCAAAAAAATTCAAAATTTTCAAGTTCGTGTTTAAGATGGAAAAATGGTTGTGAACATGGATGGCTGCTATAGTTCTATTTTAATGGGCTTTAATTGTTTGCAAATGACCGTAACCAGAATTTAAGACAGAGAACACTTAATTCAGAGTACTCAAACGCAATGACATTGAAGTCAGTGTGGGATGCATACACATGTAATGCATGTGTTGATTATGCCGCAAAAACTGTCCATGAAGATGATGTCTTTATAAACTACAAGTGTCATTGTGAATCACTGACTTATTAACATCAGTGACAATATAACGATTGCCACAGATCGAGAGAGCTAGAGAGGGCTCTTGGGTAACTTAAAGTGGGTGGGAGTGTTCAGAGATGTGGAAACATCTTTAACGTCTATGTTTCCACTATCTACCAGTAACAGTTCATCATACCGGCAGAACATATATGACAACACAATGTCAGGATCATTACATTCACAGGTCACATCTGCAAAGACGTTTCCTATTGGCCAGTGAAACCACTAGGAATGTCATTGGAAACCACAGAAGGACTGTAAGCTCAAACACAATCAGACGGCAACTTTGTGACAGAGGGCTTCAGTGTATGCAACCGTCACAAGGTTCTGTTCTCACGCAATTTCACTGTCTCCTAAGAGCGCAGTGGGAGCAAGCATGCTTGAATTAGCCTCAACAGCAGTAGAGAAGAGTTCTTTTTTCTGATGAAAGTTGATATTGTGTTCATCCTTCCCATGGAGGTGAGTATGGCAACATCGAGGTAAGCGCTTTTATGACCGGTGCGTTCTTGAACGGAACTCATGGGATGGTCCATGTGTAATAGTTTGGGATGGAATAGGGTTAAATCAGAGAACTAACCTTGAATTTTTTCAGATCGTTGGTGCTGGTAGGGACAATGGTGTCATTACTCAGTGCTACATTGATCGGGTGTTAAGGCCTCAGGTTGTACCGATTTTTTGCAACACGTAGCAACATCCTGTTTCAACAGGAAAACCCTCATCTCCACACGGCCAGAATTACTCAAGACTTCTTGCAAGAGCACAATATCAGCACCACGCCCTGGCTGGCTCTTAGTCCTGATCTCTACCCTATTGAGCACTTTTAGGATGATGTACCTCTAGAGATGTTTGAACATGTCGTCGCATCCAAGGCCAATGACAGCTGCATAGCTAGAGGTAACCACCCTGCAGGACAGGTGTGGCATCACATCCCATGAACACCATCAACCATCTCATTCACCTCATGCTCAGATGATTGCTGTGGCTGTGAATGCAAATGGTGGCCATACCAGGTATTGAGGTTTACCCATGGTCATATTGTGTCATGTTGATGGATACAGATGTCTGATGTCCAGAGAACTGACTATTAGTTATTGCTGATGTATTGTATTGTATGCGTATCTATTATGTCCATACCAGCTTAAAGAAAAAACCTCATGTGTCCTATACCCTTCTTCATTCGCATCTCTTGTGGTATTCAGTATATTTTGCACTCCCAAGCATCTCTTGTGACACCATCTCAGGTCTTCACAAGCTTCACATTGATCATGCATGTTTTTAAATCTACTCCATTTTCCTCTTCTATCTTTTAAACTATTAAACTATCTCTTCCTCTTATTCTACTGTAAACAATGAACTAAATTCATATATCAGCTCGCAGGTGTCCGACAGTGAAAATGCTGGAAACACATTCTATGGGCCTCACTGGGTGTTTTCTATGCTAAAGGTATATTAATTTTCATTGGTATTCACACCTTTACCGTTATCGTCAGTTATGGGTAGAGTGTTAAGGAGTCATTGACAAACTTGTTTAGACATCATCAGCCATTGCTTACTCCGCCATGGTTTTATTTTGGGTGAAGGTAGGCTCGAATACCGATCCTTTTTTGTATATGTTTACCTCTAGTACAGTATACGACAACACAATGACCTTTACCCTGCATCTGCCAGACTGCCACTCACGAACGACCCTTGAACTTTTAAATGGAACTTAGATATGCATTATCATCGCTGGTCATTGATTTTCATATTAGTAAATAAGTATATTTAGATGTATATATATATATATATATATATATATATATATATATATATATATATATATATATATATATATAGCAAGAAGCTATAAGCCCAGGGGCTCCAACAGGGAAATACCCCAGTGTGGAAAGGAAACAAGAAAAAATTAAATATTTTAAGAAAAGAAACATCATTTAAATAAATATTTCCTATAAAAACTATAACCACTACAATAAAGCAAGAATAGTGTGTCCGAGTGTACCCTCAAGCAAGAGAACTCTAACCCAACACAGTGGAAGGCCATGGTACAGGGGCTATGGCACTACCCAAGACTAGAGAACAATGGTTTGATTTTGAAGTGTCCTTCTCCTATAAGAGCTGCTTACCATAGCTAAAGAGTCTCTTCTACCCTTAGCAAGAGGAAAGTGGCCACTGAACAATTACAGTGCAGTAGTTTACCCCTTGGATGAAGAAGAATTGTTTGGTAATCCCAGTGTTGTCAGGTGTATGATGACAGAATAGAATATGTAAAGAATAGGCCAGACTATTCGGTGTATGTACAGGCAAAAGTAAAATGGGCCGTAACCTGAGAGGAGGATCCAATGTAGTACGTCTGGCCAGTCAAAGGACCCATAACTCTCTAGCGGTAGTATCTCAACAGGTGGCTGGTGCCCTTGCCAACCTACTATCAGGCAACGGAATTGACAAAATTTCAGGTAATTTTGTGAAATGTTGGGAGCTTTAACATTACAATAAATTTTACACATTCTTTGCCATGAGATAAAGATGATCTGTAAGAATAAATGTAAGATATCCAGTGGTTAATAAACTGTATAATTTCAGGAATAAGTGGAATATCCTGGTATAACTCTAAAACAATTACATGTCACAGCAAATCCTCATCACCAACGCAACTGTTTTTATTGCCAGTCTTTTTCATGACTGTTTCTAAGTCATCTTAGCTTTTACAACTGTATTAATTCTGTTTTTTGTTTTCAAGGTTATTCGCATCCGAATGATGTGGATGAGGCCATTGTTGGATGACCCCCAAGTCGACCTAAAAGTTATCCATTTAGTGAGAGATCCGAGAGGTTCGTTATACTCGATGGCCAAGAATCAACTCCATAAGTTGGATCCTGGATACTACTGTCCTTTGATTGAAGACGACATATTACAAACGCCCAAGTTGATGCAAGAATACCCAGGGAAGGTTATGGGGATAACATATGAACAGCTGTGTTTGGATCCTATTGGTAAGAACGGTTAATTAGCACTTACTCTTATACAGTGCGTAGATACAACCTTTGAGAGAGAGAGAGAGAGAGAGAGAGAGAGAGAGAGAGAGAGAGAGAGAGAGAGAGAGAGAGCCACCATGCAGATTCCCGAATAAAGCCATAATTGACACGTCGTAATGACAAAAGACTCTTTGAAACATTACAATCCTGTAACAGAGAGAGAGAGAGAGAGAGAGAGAGAGAGAGAGAGAGAGAGAGAGAGGTTTGGTGGAAGGGTACGCCTTTGATAGGAGGCATTGGAGAGGGCTCATTGGGCAACCTACCCCTTAATGTAGAGATAACGGGGAGAAAGAAGAAGAAGAAGAAGAAGAAGAAGAGAGAGAGAGAGAGAGAGAGAGAGAGAGAGAGAGAGAGAGAGAGAGAGAGAGAGAGAGAGAGAGAGCGGACTTGAATTTCATGGTATAGCCTTTCTAGAGAATAATCCAGACTATTTCTTTATGTGCGACAACGCTCCCAACTGAGCCAGTTATGCAAAAGGCAAAGATTTAAGACAGCAAAGAAAATAGATTATAAACCCGGGTTAGAAATCTATCGTTGTGCTTTTTCTTAAATGGATATGCGAATGCGGTGAGAAATGAATTAGTGCTTACTTCGTTACTCCTATGTGTTTTTCACCTTTGAATCATTAACAGTATTTCTTTCCTTAAAAAAGTCCTTGACTGAATGTTGGCTGATACCTATAACATTAACTTTCATCTTCGCTCTGTTTCAACAATAACAGTAATAAGAATTTTTTTTTCTAAGTGAAAGATTTTCTGCCAGAAAAAAAAAGATAATTAGATATTATATGAATTTTGATTTATCTTTCAAAGGTGGAAATGGCACTAGCGGAATTCACATACTAGATTCGAATTATGAAGTTATTCAGAGATGTCATCAATTAAGTAAGGATTATCTAGTTTTAAGCAAATTTGGAAGAGCTTATTATAAAACAATGACTATCGGAGCAAGAAAAATCATAAATTGATTGTACTGAATTTAAACATAGTATATAATTACAATACATTACAAAAGGCGAGTTGGCGAGTTTACTTTTAATGTCTGCCCTTTAGCATAGATTCACCGTTTAAAAATAAAAATAGATGTCCTTAGGCATTTAATTAAAATCACACAATAACCCCGACAGAATGAAATAGTTTTAAGCAAATTTAGAGTAACTTATTGAAAGTAATGAATATTTTATAAAAATCCTAAATAGATAGCACGGAATTTAAACACTAATTACAATACATAGCAAAATGAGTTAATTAATATCAATAGTGTAGAACAGTTCTCGTTTAATGTCTGCGCTTTAGCATGGAATACCCCAACTAAACATATCCAAAAAATAAAAATAAGATGTTCTCGGCCATTTAATTAAAATCACACAACCCCAACAGGTAAAGCGACGGAGATTTGGAGATTTCTGGTTGGAGAAAATGATGCAGAGCTCTCTCCGAAATGGGCCGCGTACATGGAGAGTCACGTCTCAAGAGCGGCGGAGAAACGACGTGTCGCTGTTTATGGAACAGTTAGGAATACTACTGAGCAATATCAGGCTTGGAGGACTGCTATTACAGAGCGTGCGCTGTTGGAAATCGAAGCCAACTGCCAATCCGTTCTCAGTAAATTAGGGTATAACCTGTTTGGTACATTAGAGAGGGCACGTAATATTTCATACCCTCTTTTCGTGGACCACAAAAAATCTGTTTAATTTGTTTTCTTTAATTTAAAAGAGTATTTAATTTGCTACATTAAGGTGTATTATTCATAATGCTGAAGTCGTTTTTCGTTTTACAATGTTTTATGTTTTTTCCTTACCTTTAATTGAAACTGTTTTAATCTTTTAGTTCAGCTTGTCTTTCATGTATTAGGGTTTAATAGTATCGTATCTATCAGTCGTGCTACCCACCATTCAATTTGAATTGTGAATTCTTTATAATGTTTTCCATTCTCAAAGTATCAAACAAGAAAATTGCTGATATAAGCAATACTGCAAAAGCGTTGAAATCTCTATTCACTGCCAGAATGTAACCTTACCCCCAAACAACGGACTCCCATGTGATATAACAAATGTATTACTATTGTATAAAAACTTTTAATGTCTATATGAATAAAATTTCACGTAAAAGTTAACCTGATATGTGTTTTAAAGTCCTAGGATTTTAAATGAACAGCAAATCGTACTAGCCAGTGCCTCCCATACTATGTTTGTTTGTTGTGAGGGATCAGACAAAAATCTCCCACCATGACCAATCGGCACTGGACATCGTGATGATGAAAACTGGCCAAACCCCAGGCATAAATCGACACGTCTGAGGCCCTTGTCCTGCAGTGGACAAGAAACGGCTGCATTGGTTGTTGTTATGTGATGAGAACAAATGATCATACTTTTATTTTGGAATCCCATTCAAGGAAGCGACTGAATGTTTTATAAACTACAGTGAAGGCAGGGGCTTCACTCTATATTCACTCTTTTTCTAAATATCTTATTAAGAAATGTCTTTATGCCGAGACCGTAACGTTATAATATTCACTCAAGGCCGTTACGGAAATTAAGACATCGAGCCCTTTTGAGTGAAAAGAGGAAAATGTCATGAGAAGAATCCTGGAGCGAATTTAGCTATTCCACCGTGTCTTAAACAAAACAGCTACAGTGACACAAAATGATTTTCAATCGATAATTCATTCCATAAACATAAAAGGGTATGTGAGATCTTCATTGGATACCAGATAGCTGTTCAATAAAAAAGCTAAGGTAGAGAAGATACTCCAAATGAAGTTTTAATTATTGAGCATTATTGTTATTTCTGATAAATAAATTTAAACATCCGAGTTAGAAATTTATTTCTCTGTCAATAATGCCATTAAAAGTACAATTTCATATGTATGGAAACGATTTTTAATTGAAGAACTGATAAATCAGACAAAATCTTTTACATCTTTAATATTTTTCGAATGTTTTAATTTTTCTGAGTCACGTTCTTCTCTTTTTTCAATAGCATTTTTATGCATCTCTTGAATAATATCAAAGTGAAAAGTTTATTTTGATATGTTTATCAAAGTGCTATTAAAGTTAGGATTGCACTTTATTATAATTCTCAAAATAATCTTGAAGTTAGAAGTACCTTTTGTTATATTTCTAAAATTAATGTCAAAGCAAAAGTGCATTTCATCATAATTCTCTGATCAATTTTAAAGTTGAAAATGGATTTTGTCCCAATTATCAAGAATGATAAAAGTTGAAAGTGAATTTTGTCATGATTCCTAAATTAAAAAAAAGAAAATACACACACACACACACACACACATATATATATATATATATATATATATATATATATATATATATATATATATACATACATATACATACATATACACATACACACACACACACACATATATATATATTTATATATATACACATACACATACACATACATACACCCATACATATATATATATATATATATATATATATATATATATATATATACATACAACATTATTACCATAAACATATAATCACGTATATATCAATACTTACATTTAGCATAACACTATATAGTGCCAACGTACTTATGCATACTATATAAAATAATTGTACCCTTTAATGAATGGTAGCTTAGGTCTAAATATTAATTTCCCAGCGACGTTAATTATTCACAATACATTCAATTCTATATTAAGTGGTTAAAGTTTTTTTATATAGCTTACAAATCTCTTTACAAATAAAGGCGTCGAGTTTATATATTCCATGTCCAATATATATATATATATATATATATATATATATATATATATATATATATATATATATATATATATATATATATATATATACAGTATATAGAAATTGAAATTACATTTTGTAATAATTATCAAAGCAATAGAATTAAAAGCTTTTTTTTTCTTACAATTTTCAAAACTGAAAAGGTTGTTCGATTCTGTTGACGTAACACCATGAATGATGCTGCTAAACAATGCATCTAAAATGAAGCAATACCTTCCATTCAGAATTTAATAAGACAAGAGCGAAATAGTAGAGCTAAAGGTGAGACACGAAGAGTTAGCTAACACATTATAAGTCATGAAATTTCTAATTGTGTAACTTTGCTGGTCATGATGAGATTTAGTTTCATACTCTATTAGGCAACAGATGTAGAATGAAATATTAGGGCAAGACCATACCCTTCTGTGGAGGGATAGTGAGAGGAGGTTCCTCTTCAGTGCTTTGAGTTTGCAAATTTTGAGTTACAGGAAAATATTTTGTTATAAGAAGCCATCGGACTAGGTAATCAATTGAGTTTCTTTTCTTTTTTTTTATATTTGTATCTTTTAATACAAATATGAGGTGTACATGTTTTACGGTTTATGAGAATATGTTCATTATTTTCTCAAAAAGGCCCTTTGAGGACAAGTCAGGTATCGTGATAGCATTAGAAAAGGATGAAATACAGTTACATAAACAGTAATTCTTCATGATTTGACAACTCATACATCTCGAGCATACACGTTTGTAAAACATATACTTCCTTACAGTTAAGGAAATCAAGCGATGAAAAGATACGGTGGATTTTTTTTAACGGTTTAATATGTTAACTCTAACATTCTTGGGCAGGATGTGTTATACTATACAAGCGGTATTTTTAGATTTATTTCAGAAGCAGGTCTTTTGAAACCTTCTTAACTTGTATGTGGACATCTTTGCTTTTAGAGCTTTTTTTTTTATTAATAAAGAACAATATCGGCATTTTTGACCTTCAATATCAGGATACCGGAAAACTCAAAATCAATCAATCTAACTGTAATAGCTAGATTAAACTGCTAAAGAACAGATGAGTATGCCTCTTAATTTGCTGAAAAGCTTCGGTTCGTGAGAGATTTTACTTGACCATTTTGGGTAATGACTTATAACACAACGAAAGACGAAATTCCATCAAATCGAGCATAGGATCAGTGGCCAGTACCAGTGGTAGGCCTACTGCCTTAACTGTGTTCCAGATTGCTTGGTATTGAGCCCAGACACGTGTTCTTGCAATCATACAACTCGTTCAGAGAGGCGAGATTTGATTGCAGGTGGGTAGATTCAATCCCTTTCCTAATTGGGGTACCTTAAGGTGGTGAAAGGGTTTGTGCATCGTCATGATCAGCAAAGCTGTCCCAATCAGGGTCACCCATACTAAGTTGGCTTGCTGTGAGCGATATGCCTGAAGTCTCCCACATCACCAATTCGCAGTGGCCAGCGTGGTGATCAAAAAGGCCAAACCCCAGACATGACCAACACATGTCTGATGCCTTATTCCTGCATTGGACTAGAAACGGCTGCATTTGTTGTTGTTGTAGGTAGATTCATAGATATTAATATGGCCCAGTGCTGGGTCATTGGAGGCTATCCAGTGGGTTGATGCAAAAATATAGGGACCCGTAATTGCACGATTAAGTAAAAGTTGAAATAGATTGGATACGAAGATTCAAGAAAGGAAATGGAATTGGATGCAAAGTAGATTGGTAATAAGTGAGTGCAGCTAAGGTCCCAAAGGATACTGCAAGGACCCTTAGTTATGCTCGCACTTTCCATCGTGAAGTTCACTGTCGGGAATACCTTCATACGGGGAGAAATTTGATTGTGGATTGAAATTAATTAAATTTAGGCCCAGCACTGAAGTCTGGGAGACTATTTAGCACTCTTTGGTTACGGTTCTTTCTCTTTGCCTACACATACGCCGAATAGTCTGGCCTATTCTTAACAGATTCTCCTCTGTCCTCACACACCTGACAACACTGAGGTTACTAAACAATTCTTCTTCGCTCAAGGGGTTAACTACTGCACTGTATTTGTTCTGTGGCTACTTTCCTCTTAGTAAGGGTAGAAGAGACTCTTTAGCTATGGTAAGCAGCTCTTCTAGGAGAAGGACACTCCAAAATCAAACCATTGTTCTCTAGTCTTGGGTAGTGCCATAGCCTCTGTACCATGGTCTTCCACTGTCTTGGGTTAGAGTTCTCTTGCTTGAGGGTACAATCAGGCACACTATTCTATTTAATTTCTCTACCTCTTGTTTTGTTAAAGTTTTCATAGTTTATATAGGAAATATTTATTTTAATGTTACTCTTCTTAAAATATTTTATTTTTCCTTCTTTCCTTTCCTTACTGGGCTATTTTCCCTGTTGGGGCCCCTGGGCTTATAGCATTTTGCTTTTCCAGCTAGGGTTGTAGCTTAGCAAATAATAATAATAATAATAATTATGTGCAACAGGGGAAAACCCCACAGTTGCAGTATGAAAGGAAAGTTAAAGAGGTTGGACACCAAGATGGAAGAAAGGAAGAGGGAACGGAGCAATAAAGTAGTAGAAGACTGTACTAGCCTCCTGGCCAGTAGAGATGTAACGTGTTCGATCGCCGCCCAGGACCGTGAGCTTAAGCTGTTTACTGGGGAGGCCACTGCTGTTGTTGGGCACAACAATGGGGATTGGAGGCTTGCCCAGCTGATGGTCTGGTGACCATCTATTCTGATGAAACTGGAACTGAAACCAAACACCTTTAAAAAATGGGTGTAGTTAAGGCCCGAAGGGACACTGCAAAGACCCTTTAGTAAGGCCTACAGTGCACCACGTGAGGTGCACTGACAACATTGTCCTCCTACTCCTACGGTAAGAAATTCAATTGTGAAATAATTAAGAGGACTCGGATCAGGTCAGGCCCCTCTAGCAGCAACCCCGTTTATAAGGATTCTCTAAAACCTCCTCCTTCAATTTTGTTACTCCTAATGGCTTCTAAGAGGATTTGAAACATTTCACGCTAAGCTATTACTAAAATAGTAATAGGAAGGCGTTAGCATATTAGAACACGTTTTGCAATGTATGGTATCCATTAGCTTCCCCTTCAGTGCACTTACAACAAATGGAACATTGTTAGGTTTTTCAGGAATTCTCACTAAAGTGCAGAAACTTTTATTTAGAAATTGAATAACTCTTTTGATTCTCAAATAATCATTGAAAGATGACATGATAAATGTTTCATACTTTGTTAAACATCCGGGTATAAGGCATCCCCATTCCAGATATCAAGGACTATACTATGGCCACCACTTGGGATAAAATATAATAATTATCAAACATTTATATTCTGGTGCGGCAAAGGTTAATGGGTGGATTACTCTCAATTATTTATTCTAAATATCTTAGTTGGCCTCTATGGAGATTTTTTTTGTTACCTCTTGAGTAATGCAATTGCTAGTAAAGTTTAAGAGTTGAAAATGATAATACCATAGAAATCCGAGTGAAAGGTTGTCTATTTCTTATCTTAGACTCGGATTTAAATAAACCAACGGGTGGGACATTATCTGAATTATTTCAGTAATTCTACATGTTCTCGTTTATTATTATTATTATTATTATTATTATTATTATTATTATTATTATTATTATTATTATCATTATTATTATTATTATTTTTATTATTATTATTATTATTATTATTATTTTTTTGGGCTCGGCCATGTCATCCTGAGGGAAGGTTCCTAATGGTAGCTTCCTAAGGGATATATGTACTACAGTAATATGCCCAGAGAATTTACCTTTATGTCTCCAGAATTCTAACTCCTGGCGCGAATATCCTTAAATTTCTCTCAAGGATATCGCATAATATCAAGGGACGTATTCTTGACACGCCACATGGTAATCTTCACCCCGAATAGCTTTTACGCTTCGAGGGGGAAAGTGGCAGAAATAGAAGGGGGGCCGTATCAAGGTTACCCTACCTCCCATACTACTATTGAGTATCAATATGGCGCCATATCCAAGATGGCGGACATTCCTAATTTTGTAGCGATTTCGCTCGGTGGTGTTCCCTGTTGATCTAGCTTTTTGGATCAATTTTCAAGGATTATTATTATGCAATCTCCAACTTCTTTCGCCTCTGGAAAGTTTAGTATTGGGTCTTTACAATGAGTATATTTTAGCGCCTGTTTCACAGTGAAATTAGAGTAATTTATTGTGCCTAGGAGCTAGGCCTGTACCGGAGGCGCCATGGGCGCTGTCGTTCGTTAGGCATGTGTTATTTACTTATTAGAACGACTTCCCGGTTTAAATAGCATTAATTAGTTATGAAAGGTATTTAGGCAAATCTTACTTGTAAAGATAATTATATTGTGCATAATTTTTATTTTTCTATGTCGATCGTATAAGTTAGAGTTTTGGTGATTGAGGTAACCGAGATCTCGCCTTGCCTAAGTAACCTAACCTAGGCGATCTATTATACTTTCAGACATTTCCCCGGTTACCCTCGTGTACTTTTTTATCAATTCAGGTGGAGATAGATATCTCCTAGAATTATTATATAAACCATTACACGTCTTCCAAAGGAGATTTAAGGGTAATCCCTCCTTCCTTCTGAGAGTAGCCTTAGGCTACAACACTGGTGGGTCGTGCCTCGAGTTTTCATTCAGGCATGACTAACCCAGGGTTTTTCTGTCCCTTCCCTTAGCCGCAGATAGCAGGTTTTGGGATTTGGTCCGAACCTAAGAGTAATTAGTCTTGTGCCGGCGGCCGGTCGGCGGGGTGAATAGTCATACCCCTGCCGGCCAGGCTTCCGGCATAGGAGGCTAGCCCTCCCTAGGCCGCACTTGAAGTGGGGTTTGATGCCGCCACCTTCTCCCTGCGGTATAAAAGACTAGTCCTGTGATCGCAGTCCCTAGGCTGAAGAATAGACATTCTTCTGCTGCCTGAGATGGAGAGGAGGCGGTACTGCAGCTGTCCCCTTAACTGTATTGGCAGACCCTAGGTTGGAGAATAGAGATTCTCCTATCACCTAGGTGGCGCCGATACTGAAATAGAGTTTCTTCAGGGAGTGGTAGAACCGGCAACCTTGCCGGCTCCTTCCCCACCTCATACAGGACCCTTTTCCCTCCTCCTCTGTCCTTTAGTGATGGCCTAGCCATCGTATCTCTTTGGGCCGTCGTCATGCAATCTCTCCGATTGCCGGCAGATTGCGGGGCCGGCCGGACTCCTATTCATCAGCCTGGCTGCCGGCGGCTAGGACAGCTGCTGGCTGCCATGTCGATCGCCGGCGGCCATGTCAATGGCCGGCGGCCATGTAGGCTGCCGGTACTATAACTGCCGGCGGCTATGACGGTTGTCGGCAGCTGGGCAGGTGGCTAGCAGCCATGTCATCTGACGGCGGCCATGACGTTGCCGGCAGCCATGATGACTGTTGATGGGAAGTCTCTTCTGTCACCAAGGTTCTTCAGTCTTCCCTTGGACTGCCGGCCACAAGTGCTATTGCCGGGGTACTAGCTTGACCGGCCGTATGCAGGCCGGACCGGCACAGACAGGTGCTGACTCAGCCGCGGGTATGCCGACTGTACCTGCACTGCCGGGTGCTAGACTGCCGGCCATGTGCCGGGTGCTAGACTGCCGGCCATGTGCCGGCTGGACCATGCCGGCAATGGTACTGGTGGCTGGATGGAAGCTTGAATGATACATTCTCCCCTTCCATTTGAACCTTCTTTCTGGAGAAAGGCAATAAAATTAGATAATTACATCCTTATTTAGTGTATACGTACACAATAATAAGGCAGTCCTTTGCTCCATGCTGTCTCTCTCTCTTTTAGCTAGCATGCTGGCCAGGTGTGCCGGCAGGGACTAGCTAGGCTGGCGATATGCCGGCGATATTACAGTATGAGTTTATACAGTAGTCAGTATATTTGCAGTATAGGATATACAGCAGATAGAAAAATATTGTATATACTATACTTATAGTTATCTTCCAATATATCTTGGGTATCTTTGCCCAGGTGTTTGCTGAGACCAATCCTATATTGAAAAAATTTAATTTTTTCAATATTCTGATTAGAAATCACTTTACATTTTATCCTACAATATCAAATAAATTAAAGGGCTAGTGGTAGTAAATTCTCTATCCTTAAAGGTTAGAACCCTTATTCTATAATTTAATACTCTATAATTTAATATTGAAAGGGAAGGTTACAGCAAATGGGCTGGGTAGGATAAACAAATATATGTCTTTTATATTTCCTAGTCCAGTTGGCGTCATGCCGGCTGGACCGTACCGTCAAATGCTAGCCACAATGGCAGCGCACTGTCGGAACTACAAATTATCTGCAAACAGAAAAACTATAATATAATGATACAGTAGTTATTTCTTACATTCTTGGGTACCCTTCGGACTTCTGCTGAGACCGATCCTATTTAGAAAGAATAGAATTCCTTCAATACTCTGATTAGAAATCAGTTATCTTTACTCCACAGTGTTAAATACTAAAAGGGAAGTGATATTGTACTCTTTTCTACCCCTAAGGGTTGGAATCATTTGTTTGAGTCTCCTTAAAAAGGAAATTCCTTCTAGTTAATACTGAGGGGAAGTAACAGCAATTGCCTGCAAGGGAAACGCAAGTATGTGTCTCCCACTATCCCTTTCTAGCTTACTATCCTAAGCTACTTTAGTTAAAAGATGTCTTTTACATATTGCTTATCACTGAGATAATCAATCACATACTCATTCTGCTTTCCTTTCTTTACAGGAGGAACCCCAGATGACATGTGTTGCAGTCTTCTGCAACATTAAAAGTAGGTACTTTTATGGTCATAATACATGCCGGTTTCATGCTCCCTGCAATATTATTTCCGAATCCCTGCATTATTGGAACCCCCAAGCTTGCAATATATGTCGGACCTTAGTGTCCGAGGGTTTTGATAATCCTAAGTCGGCGGAGTCTATGGATGCAGCTCGTAAGAATCTACGCAACTGGGTAAGAGGGTTCCAAAAGATCTCCCCGGGACCATACCTACCTAATGATAGGATGCGTAGCTTACTATTCCCGAAAGCAAGTAAGGAAATAGTGGTGCCCCAGGCAAGGTTCGCACCTCACTACGTTCAGACAACCTTTGGGATGGAGGGCCGGAAGCCCTCACGGGAACAGGTGGACAATGTCAAGTCGGAATTGCTTCCGTCTGTGCCGGCTCTAGAGCTGTCAACCTCGACATCTTCACCTTCTACCCCTCCATTAGACGAAATGGCCCAGATTTTGACCCTTATGAAAAGTCTAATGGAAAACCTTCACATACAAGGCGAAAAGGAGGAAGCGAAATTCAAAAAAGAGCTTTGTGAAGCCCCACTTGCATGACCCCACTGGGTCATACAAAAGACCCAGAGATCAAGACCTTCCGCCATGCTCCAAAACCAATCCCTGGAGGTATGCGGAGCTGATGCCGATTTCAGACGGCAAACTCTACATCTCAGAGAAGATGAGTGCTGTACCTTTAGACAAAATTCAGTTTTGGCCAAGCTTTAACGCTTTCCCTAATTGCTTCATTCGATTGAAGCATGAACTAACGTCAGGAGAAGAAACAGAACCGAGGGAGGTTATGATTCTCGACCGTGATAAGGCACAGGCCATCTTGTCAAATAGCCTGAGAAAGGCGGGTTACTCAGTGTCGAAAGTGTCCACACTAAGTAACAGACATCCTACCTTTCTTGCTCCTGCTTCAATATCATTCCCCTTTACATGGAAGGTATTTCAATCTGTTACTAAGGCAGTGGAGGCAGGTAAACCATGTCCTGCACTCGAGGAGTGCAAACCTCTATCACTAGCCTTTTCCATGCAGGAGAAAGATTGGAAGGAAGTCCATTTAACTTTTTCAGTAGGGAAACTAGATGCAGATGTTGCTGGACGACAGTTTAGTGAGAATCTCCCTAAACTTTCTGAACGTCTCCTGCTTAAAGAACAAGAGACAAAGTAGAGACTTGCAGCCTCTCTATCCCTACAGAATTGCATGGAGTTGTGTTCAGCCCACCAAGATACCCCAGACATGCTAACGGTCTTGGCCAAAATGCATATGGACACCTTAGTAGAAGACCTTTATGCTTTTATGAAGGCTAGGAGAGCCTGTAGGGAGTTTGTGTTTGCGGCTGCAACAGCGAAACATGAAACAAGGAAGATAATATCTTCCAACATCTGGGGTAGAGACCTCTTTCCAAATGAGGTAGTCCGAGAGGTCATTAAGAATGCCACCACGGAGAATACGGAACTTCTCCAGAAGTGGGGCATCTCCTTAAAGAGAAAGTCTTCCACGGATGTGGGTCCCCAAACTAAGAGGAAGACAGGAAAATCTAGAGTTTTTCCTCGGGCTGTTCAACAACATCCTACAGTTTCGAGGACCGCGGTGCCACAGGCAAGCGGTCGGAGATGTAAACTTTCTGATCAATCGAAGCGAAGAGATGCTTCTGGCAGGATGGAAGCTCCTTCAGGCTTGTGGGACCTTCGATCCTTGGGTCCAAGGCCTAATCAAGATGTGACTAGGATGGAAAATACTCATGCCTCTACCATTATTTCCTCAAATCTTCCTGCACCCCAACCCCGTCTTGGAAGAGTATACCTTAGAGCTATAAAGCATACAGGTAATAAGGAAAGCATAGTCCATCGAATTCCAGGGAAGGCTGTTTGGTGTTCACAAGAAGGACTCAAGAAAACTCATAAAGTTCAAACAAAACAGCAAGTGCAGAATGTTAATCCTTCTGAACATAGGGACCCTATTTCAAAAAAGGGTGATCACAGTCTTGCTAGACCTGAAAGTTGCCTATCGGCAGCTTCCAGTCAGTTGCCCCCTCCCCTCCTACCTAGGATTCAAGTTACAGAGGATAACGTATGTCTAAGGACAGATACTTGTCAGACTAAACATAGTTCTAAGTATCTTCACGAGATTGGCGGACACGGTCACGCAAAAACAAAGCCTAACAGTGGTTCAGGTAACAAAGTACCTGGACGAAAGGCTGGTGTGGGCAGCACCTGAAGTGACTGGTCTATGAGCATCCAAGGAAGTAATCCGGTTCCGGGAACATCGGGGATGCAAAATCAGCGCCAAAAAGTCTTGATTCTCTACAGCTCAAAGGCTTCAATGGTTAAAAAACCATCGAAACCCGAGGTCACTCCGGCTCTCGTTTCCCTTAGGGATGTGAAAGGAGATCACAGGGTCGATCAAGAGACTATGGTAATTGGTCAGGATTCCAAAATGCTAACAAGGAAGAGTTCTGAACTCTCTCCAGTTAGCAATAATGACAGACCCAGTGCTAAGAGCACAGCTGAAAGATGGGTTAAGAGTCTGGAGAAGATACGCATCAAACGCTCAAAGAGATCTAAAAGGACCGATATCGGTCATTCCTTAATCGCTTCCCTAACATCGATCAAAGGCTGAGAGCCTATTGAAGATAGTGCCCTTGCAACCACCTCGACTTTTGTAGATCATCCACAGGAATGCCTAGTCGGAAGAATGGGGAGTTTACTCCCATCAGAGAAAAATTCAAGGAACTCAGTTAGTTCTATCCGAGACCATGTTAGTCCTGTCGTTGTTGATGAAACTCTCTCCACGCAGATCAGACCTCCTCAGACTGATCTGGGACATCGAAGCGATACTGAGACATCGGAACCGACAAGGCTAGAGGGTGTCTCATATAGTTTAGGTGATATTAGCCATCCCTTGCCTAAAAGGATGGCAAGGTGACAGCGGATGCTCTACTCGCACTCAGGCCAGCAGAGTTAGAAGGGTCCACAGACGCAGACATATTCTCTCCCAGATGGGAACAAGTCCCCGAACTGCAGATCGACCTCTTCATGACGAGCGTCATCAAGAAACTACCTCAATATGTAGCCCCATACGAGGATACTCTAGAGGAGATAACAGACATCAGGTCTATAGTATGGAAGGGATGGACTCGGGAATTCTTGTTCATCCCATCCAATTCCCTGCTGAAGGTCCTCAATATGCTGAGGTCCTTCCAGGGAGGAGTAGCTCTGGTGGCTCCCATGTAGCCCGAGAGCTACTGGTTCCCTCTAGCTGAGGCTGGCCCTAGTACTGAACCAAGTACTATTTTAGAGGGCTCAGAAGTTAATTACCTTCGATTTATCACAGAGAGACCAAACCCTTCATTTCATGAATTTCTTGCCCTAGCGGTTAGGAAAAGATTTGGGATCTCAGAAGATACTATAGGATTCCTAGAAGAATACAAATCTAAGTTAACCAGAAGACAATATGAGTCATCTTGGAAGAAGTGGGTTGCTTTTGTTAAAGCAAAAGGACCGAAAGAAATTTTAACGAACTTCTGTCTGTCCTTCTTTGTCCACCTTCATAATCAAGGTCTGGCAGCCAACACGATAACTACGTGTAAGTCAGCTTTGACTAGACCTCTTCTATATGCCTTCCAAGTGGATCTGGCGAATGAAATCTTTAATAAGATTCCGAAGGCATGTGCAAGGCTTAGGCCCGCAGCACCTCCAAAGCCCATTTCATGGTCTTTGGACAAGTTCCTTCATTATGCCTCATCTGTGAATAATGAAGATTGTTCCCTCAAGGATCTGACCCAAAACGTTATTTTTCACTAACTCTGGGCTAGAGTTAGTGAAATAGTAGCCCTATCTAGAAATGAGGGACACATTCAGTTCACAGAAAGGGGAGAATTGAATCTCTTTCCTAGTCCAGCCTTTCTCGCTAAAAATGAGCTACCCACAAAAAGGTGGGGTCCTTCGAGAATCTGCTCTCTGAAGGAAGATATCTCTATGTCCCGTAGAGAGTCTAAAGGTTTATCTTCGTAGGACTTCAAACTTCAAGGGAGGACAGCTCTTTAAAGGAGAAACCTCTGGCTCAAACTTAACCTTAAAACAATTGAGGGCGAAGCTCACCTACTTTATTCATAGAGCGGATCCTGACAGTGCTCCCGCAGGCCATGATCCGAGGAAAATTGCTTCATCACTGAACTTCTTTCAGTATATGGACGTTGAGCATCTTCGTTCATATACAGGATGGAAATCATCCAGAGTGTTTTACAAACACTATGCTAAGCAGGACCACGAACTAAAGCACTATGAAGTGGCGGCAGTTAGTGTATTTAAACCTGCCTCCTAATTACTGCAATAAACAGTTAATTGATTGGGACATTGAACGTCCTCGCTCATATACTGGATGGGGATGATCCAGACTGTTCCATAAACATCATGCTAAGAAGGTCCATGAACGGAAGCATTATGTGGTGGCGGCAGGTATTGTATTAGAACCTGCTGTCTGATTACTGCGATGAACAGTTAATTGATTGGGACTATCAATTAGGGAGAAGGGGTGTCAACACTGTTAGTGTGATACCCTCTAAATGAATGTTACTGTGGTGACACTAATTTTGTTCAAAATCTCAGGTGTAGAATTATACAGATAAACACTTGTACAGTGTCTACATAGTACACAGCGTTGATAAGAGGCAACATTTACAAAATATTTTTCCCTTTCAAAAAGGAAATTTAATTCCTGTATACGTTGCATGTATAACTCCTTTATTATGTTACATTCGTTTCACTCGTTTTTCAATTAGTCATTTATCAGAAATAAATGGCTATCAGAATGTAATTGCGTCCTAATTCGCCTGCAAATTTGCATATTCAAGATGCCAGAGTTCTTTGACTTATTCATGCAAGTAACCCTCATATCATTGTATGCTTACAAACAATAGATATGATGGACACTGATATTGTTCCGACAATATATACAAACCGTGAGACCGTTTGTATACTCAGTGAATACTCATGTTTGTTCATACAATATATGCTAACCTTGAGGCCCTTTTTCCACCGTCTAGTTACTCTAGTATGATTTCCCCGTAGGGGGCGGGAAGCACTAACATAGTTTATGATTAGTGATAATGACGGATAACGGTAACATCATTTGTCTCAAATGGTTTAGATGACCATTGAAAAATTGTCCTAAAGTTAAGGCACTGATGAAAATCCACAGATACATTAATTCTCTGGTATATTTCCATCAGGACGACAGGGCCGAGCCCAAAAAACGGATTTTGAGCGAAGCGAAAAATCTATTTTTGGGTTAGATAGCCATGTCGTCCTGATGGACCCACCCTCCTTTTCTATAGAAAAGGTCTTTGCAGAATCCCTCCCGAAGTACTGTATCTGTAGCACCATGCTCAACGCTACACGGAATGTCCGCCATCTTGGATATGGCGCCATATTGATACTTAATAGTAGTATGGGAGGTAGGGTAACCTTGATACGGCTCCCCTTCTACTTTTGCCACTTTCCCCCTCGAAGCGTAAAAGCTATTCGGGGTGAAGATTGCCATGTGGCATGTCAAGAATACGTCCCTTGATATTATGCGATATCCTTGAGAGAAATTTAAGGATATTCGTGGCAGGAGTTACAATTCTGGAGACCTAAAGGTAAATTCTCTGGGAATATCACTGTAGTACATATATCCCTTAGGAAGCTACCATTAGGAACCTTCCATCAAGACGACATGGCTATCTCACCCAAAAATAGATTTTTCGCTTTGCTCAAAATCCGTTTATTATTATTATTATTATTATTATTATTATTATTATTATTATTATTATTATTATTATTATTATTATTATTAAGAAGTATATGTTTCAAATGGGGAAAGCGAATCCACATAAATACTTCTGTAAAATAAAAACACAGAGAAGTTTAGAAAAACTGCTTGATTCTCCTTTCTAGTTTGGCTAACAATGATAACACTACTATCGAAGTAAAACTAAGAAAACTGAAACAATGTTTACAATTTCTAAGTAATCCGCTCAGATTTGGTGATCAGAAACATTCTCATGCACAATAATAGTTCTCAAAGTAACACCATATATATATATATATATATATATATACATACATATATATATATATATATATATATATATATATATATATATATATATATATGTATGTATATATATATATATATATATATATATATATATATATACATACATATATATATATATATATATATATATATATATATATATATTACATATATACATATACATATATATAATTCTGTCACAGACATATATATATATATATATATATATATATATATACAGTATATATATATATATATATATATATATATATATATATATATATATATATATATATATATATGTGTGGCAGTCATACTCTGGGAGAGGAGAGGTAGCTCAAAACGTACTGTATATCGGAAACCACACTCGCCCACAAATTGCCGAACCAGCGGGTTTTAATTAGAAAAGGGGAAGTGTTGAGAATG
The DNA here is from genome assembly GCF_036898095.1 of Palaemon carinicauda. Classification (NCBI taxonomy): domain Eukaryota; kingdom Metazoa; phylum Arthropoda; class Malacostraca; order Decapoda; family Palaemonidae; genus Palaemon; species Palaemon carinicauda. The sequence goes on along the minus strand of NC_090742.1, from coordinate 78,557,278 downwards.
GCTGAATCTGCGTGGGAGTGTGGGAATGTGAGTGCGCGTGTGTGTGCATATCTATATAAACATTTAGACGTCATTTTGGATGACTAGGGTACACCAATAACAGTATAAACAGGAGATCCCAAGGTCACTTTCAAAGGTAAGGATGTAGACATTAAAAGACTTACTGCAGTAGCTGTTATAAAAAATGGCCAGTAATAATAATAATAATAATATGAAAATTGGAAATTCTAGTGAAAATAACAAAACCTTTACCCAAGAAAATATATTTACGAAGGACTTAATATCGGGACGTTTTAATAAACCGATTGTCCATAGCGGTGGCACGCCATATTATCTTGAATAACCGATAACTTTTACAGAGAAAACCAGTTGTTCTATGCATAAAGCTGAATATACATGCTTTGAGGAGAACACTAGACCATGCATAGTTCAATTATATTATCAGTATACTGTATACGTATGTTTGCGTTAACAACACAATCTGCCCTTTTACCCCCAGGCTCTTTGGAAATTTCCAACCCTTAATCCCCAAGGAGTTATTTTTTTCCCAGCACATTTTGTAGTATATATTTTTTTAAATTGCTCTAACAGCCTTAATTTTTGTCATAGAGAGGTCAGGTTGGTCTCATTCTCTTGGAAAATGCCTGAATATTTTCAAAAAATTATCAAAAATATGAAAAAAAAAAAATTTTATAGCATTTTTTTGCAAGGACGTACCGGTACGTCCATGGGGGTAAAGGGGTGGGTTTTGTGAAACGTACCAGTACTTCCTTTGGGGGTAAAAGAGCTAATATATAAACGTGTTTGAATGAATCCAGTGAACGTATTGACGGTATACACCTCTTCTCCCCTTTCAGAGGTTTTGGTAGCCTATTGGAAACGTTTCTGCCTGCTGATCTGCTGGACCAAGGTTCGATGATAGGCTACCACAACCATTAGAATAAACATTCACTAATTATAATAATAATAATAATTATTATTATTATTATTATTATCATTATTATTATTATTAATTGGTAAGCTACAACCCTAGTGTGAAAAGCAGAATGCTATCAGCCCAGTGGCCCCAACAGGGAAAATAGCCTAGTGAGGAAAGGAAACAAGGAAACATAAAACGTTTCAAGAAAAGTAACAACATTAACATAAATATTTCCTATATAAACTATTAAAACTTTAACAGAAGAAGAGGAAGAGAAATTAGATAGAATAGTGTGCCCGAGTGTACCCTCAAGCAAGAGACCTCTAACCCCAGACAGTGGAAAACCATGGTACAGAGGCTATGGCACTACCCAAGACTGGAGAACAATAGTTTGATTTTGGAGTGTCCTCCTAGAACAGCTGCTTACCATAGCTAAAGATTCTCTTCTACCCTTACCAAGAGGAAAATAGCCACTGAGCAATTACAGTGCAGTAGTTAACCCCTTGGGTGAAAAAGAATTGTTTACACACAGTTTTCCTTACAAAATTCTAGAGTCATAGTTAAGTTCGTGCTTGTGTATCTCATCTCATGCAACATATGATGCGTAATCTATGGAGACTTTTTCCGTTAAAGACCATATCAAAATAACCAAGTTTAACCCCAATGAGGACCAACATCATCTATGGCATCAATAGATTCTCGAATTTGGCTATTTAAGGTCAATAAACGAATAACATTAACGTCACAGGAGAGAAACTGCTAACAGAGTAACTGTAATAGTTAAAAAATAAGCTCAGTAATTGTAAAAATAGTTTTGAAAACCCAGTTTTCCATTGCAATGAATCAGCAACATTTAAGAAGTTCCAGTATACAAAATAGTTTCTCGCCACACCTTTCTGTCAACAATCGCCCATGTTCCCCCTTCTCAGGTTCAAGGTATCTCTTACAACTTGCGAAGTAGTCTTCTAAAGATGTACTAAAGCTGGTGAAGTCCTAGATTTTTACTAGTTGGACTTGAGTGACCTAAGACTTTAAACAAAACTGGGATTATATTCATAAACATTTTCCTATTACGATATTTTATCAATTCCTTATTAACTAAAGTTCAAACTTGCAGCGAATGCTTTTATGTCGAAATGGCTGGCATAAGTCTCTTTTTGTAGTTTATTTATGAAAGATATATTTTAATGTTGTTACTGTTCTTAAAATATGTTATATTAATTGCTGATTACTTTTTTGTAGTTTTATTTATTTCCGTAATTCCTTTCCTCACTGGTCTATATTTCCTTGTTGGAGCCCTGGAGCTTATAGCATCCTACTTTTTCAACTAGGGTTGTAGCATAGCTAATAATAATAATAATAATAATAATAATAATAATAATAATAATAATAATAGAGGTAATGTGATAAATCTTCTTATCTTCGTCAGGAGAATGGAGTGCCTCCGGGTGTTGGCGGCAATATTACTGCTGCCTTTATGCAATGGTTTGTTGATAAACTCGGCCGAGAAAAACCTCGGTGCAATGACGTTTCAACATCAAGCCACTCTGGATCAGAATGGAGCATTCGTCATGCTCTGGTCTCCTCTAGAGGAGGAAATCCACGTCGAAATACAGGTAAATGGAATGAAAGTATACAGGGTACTTTAACTTATCAATTCATATGCTTGAACCTAAAAATTTATTTGAGACCGGAACTTCTCACTCTTAAATGTGTGATACCTAGATATAAATAATGTGGTTATTTACGAATGATTGATTTGTGTCTAAAATAGATAGATTATGAGGTATGAGTTGCGGCTCGTTATAAGATATAAGATCTTCCATATGTGTTTTGAATATTGATGCTGTGTTACTTTTTGGCACTGCTTCGAAACTGTTTCATATATTTACATAATTTCAAATGAAAGAAAATATGAATTCTAACTGTGGAGACGATTTAAACCAATTTAGTAACTTATGATGATATCCTGGAAAAACTAAGACTTTTTAGGGAGACATAAAAGAAAGTCAGGCAGTATTTTGTGGGTTTACATACTTTACATTACCCACTACAATCCCAAGAAACCGGAACAAAGTATCCTTGATTTTCACAATTTACCATCCTTCTATATCTGTAAATACTGCCTTTGTATATTGGACTAAATGGCGAAATATCATATTCAAACCAACAAGAACAAGTCCCTGAATTGAAAGGAAAATATACAATGGACCCAAGGAGTTACGAAATACTTTGCTTGGGAAGAATGAATTTCATTCCAATTAATAAATATTTTGTAAAAACCCTAAGGTTACAAGTGAATCGCATTTAGAATTATGGGTGATGCCAAATAAATTAACCCTTCAGGTGGTTTGAAAATAATTATAATAAAAGGTTTTGAAAGGTCAAATTTGTCCAATCATAATCCATGAATTTTCTCGCAAATGCTTCAGCTGGAGAGGTATCGTTGCATAAGGTATTTTTTTCAAAAAAAAAAAAAAAAAAAAAAAAAAAAAAAAAAAAAAAAAAAACTTTCCCAGACAGCGTCCAGGATTCCTCTCATGCAAGCTCATACTTTATTATACTAAGTAATATCCATGATAAGAAGCTGCTTGGTTTGTCATTAAAATCAAAGAACTCATGGATAGAAGGGATAGTTTCAGAATGTAAAGGACGGCCTATATATAAGAGACTGAAGAAAAATTGCGCAGAATCACATTTATTCTTATATTTCAATAAAGCACTATTGAATAAACAGTCACAAGACGGGATTATGAGGTTAAAGCCTAACTAACCCTTCAGTACAAGCAGAATCCTGAGAGCGAGTACCGTCGTGTTTGAATTTAACTCTGACATTCCCTTTGGGCTAGAGGATAACTAAATAAAACATCATTATTTTTTTTTCTTTTTTTTTTTTTTGCAGGTTGCTACGACAGGTTTCATCGGCATTGGATTTTCTCCCAGCGGTGGAATGAAGGGAGCTGACATAGTACTGGCTTGGGTTGATGACGTAACAGGGGAATTACACGTTCACGTAAGTGCTTGCGAAGTGAGCTTAATGAGTAAGGAGATCTAAAACTCAGAAAAAAATATATGTTTTCGTATTGAAAAGCATATTACACACATACCATAGAAAAATGAGCATTCAATCCAATACCATTCAAGCATACATTAGCAATAAATGTTTCCCGTGGAAGGTTGGATGAATAAGGATTATTAGGGCATAATGCTGAGACTTGAAATACCATTTAGTGCCAAGGTGCAATGGGGGAGGGGGGAGGCAACAAAAAGGTTGAAAGTAAGAGGGAACCGAGGCTGCGGAGAAGACTAATAAGTAAACGCGTCTAGGGAACCAAGGAATGCTTAAAAGACTCCATAAGTAATGCTTACAGGGCATGGAGTGATGTTGATGCTTCACCCTGGAAATGTAGCCCCACCTAATTAGAGGGAAAAAGACACCGAGTAACATTTCAACATCATTAGTAAGATTGCTTATTGAGCTCATTCAACACCTTTTAGCCTTATATTGGGATTGATAGGTATATAATCACGTGATTGGAATTAACAATATGAATCTTAATAGATAGGACGAATAATTGCACATCCAGATAAGTAAATTCAGACATGAAATAATAAAAACTGTCAAATTATAGAAAGACTCACTTTTCCCTCATGAGCGTTCAACTGTACTGACGAATGAGCTTGTCTATGTTGTCTGAACTGAGTATGAAGGTTTCCTCCATCTTTGCTGATAGCCGTTTTCCCATTTGATTCTTCAATGCCTTTTATCCTTGACGATTTATTTTCTTTGGATATATAGAAGGCACTAATATCACTCACTATAAAAGGTACATTCTACTCAGTTTCTTGGTTTTGGATTTCTTCGTTCCGGTTACTGAAAGCAGGACACTCGAACAATCAAATTATTGGAATGCTCTGAATCAGACATGACCATTAAAGTCTTTCAAAAAATACTTCTGCAATGTAACCTAGCAAAAAAAAAAAAAAAAATTCCTTTTCTTATAGAAGAAATTACGTTCTCTTCGAAAAGGACATTCGTTCCCGTCGCAAATGAATAGTTTCAGAAATATATATATATATATATATATATATATATATATATATATATATATATATATATATATATATATATATATATATATATATATATATATATATATCTATATCCTACGGTAATGCGGGACCCCCAGAGGGGACTCGGGGTTATAGGTGGGGAAAACATACTGGGGAAACGATGTATAACCGTAAAACAAACATTTTCTTCTCTATACAATACCTTCTTGGATTTATAATAACCGGAGGAAAAGACAAAACAGTATAACTGGATAAACTTTGGAGGCACCGTTGCAAAGGCTATGCCTCATGAAAAAATACAGTAACCAGTGCTGCCAATATCTGATGTAGATCAAATGTAAGCGTTCCATGCTAACATTAGCATGCTCACGTACGTACATTCGTACATACCACTTTTCGATCTTCTGCGTAAAAACCCTGCCTCCCTGCGCAGAAACTTTTCCCCCACCAATAGGATTTCTTCTTCCCTAACCGTGAAATGTAACTCTCCGTCTCTTTATCATCTCTGTTCAAGTCTATTACATGATTACTCATATTTAATGAGAACTTATTTTCTCTTAGAAACATAATCTAAAAATGCGTTTCTATACAAAATATACTGAGAGGAAGGTAAACGTTTCTTATTGTTTTGTACTGAGGAATGATGATTGCTAACTTAGGTCATCTTTAGAGCCCAGCTAGTTAATGATAGAACTTCATCGACAGGCTTTCGGCATTATTCTTCTCTTCTGAATATTCAATATGCTATCACTGTTTATTTCATCATCAAAAAAGAAAGAAAGAAAAAAAAAACCTTCTCTACAAGAATTCTGATAAAATTCGTCATTGAAAAAAATTATAATTGAAAGATTGAAAAAATTTTTCCATTAAAAGTTAATCTATAGAAATTTCTAAATTTAGAAATTTGATACTTTCACCTGTTCACTTTTATGACAAATATTCTTCTGGAAACTGTTGCAAGTTTCATTAACTAGCAGTTTAATACATGTCGAATCTATATGAAAATCACTTTACTGTAGTCAGGCCGAGTTTTTCGTTACCGCCATGTAGCCTTTGGAGTAGAAAATCTAAATTCAGAATTCATTAAAAACTACGTTTCTTTCTGAGTAGGTTATGCAAGAAAGTATCCTTATGTACATATAATTAAGCAAATGAGTCGTTGCTGCTTGTGTTACTTTTCGTTTTATTTCTGATATCGCCTTTCTTTTTAAAGTAAAAAACAATATAGCAATGGCCTGTTAAAACTTCAGTGGGCTTTGTTCTAGAATAGTCTCATTATGCAAGATTAAGAAATCGATATATAAAACATTAAATAAAAAACAGTATTCGTTGCTAAAAGGGTTTCTTCCTATGTAGAATCATAATTTCATCGGCTATTGTTAAGATAGCTGTATCATGATACATGTGATAGAATCTAGTTTCAACTCTAGGTTATATAATATGGCATTGTTCAGTTGGCTAGGAGAGCTTTTGAGACCTTTTGATAAGATTTCGTTCTCTTCCTATTGGAGTATTATATAATGACCTAAAAGAATGCAACTGACTACTGAGGGCTAACTGCTTATATCAGGATCACGATGGTTGTGTCTTAGCATTTGTTTTCGGATCACCCAAATTCAGATTCCAAAAGGAATCCGAAGTATCTATTATCACTTTATAGAGAACTTAGTTTGTGATTTAAGTCAATTTGATGCTGAGATAATTTAAATCAACTTTGATATTTTTCTTTTAAGATTTGGGTAACATTTGAATGAACTTTACGGTATATTTAATTGAGATATGCTTCATCCACGACCAAGTATGGATGATTTTACAATGCTAATATATCACGGTTTCTACATTTTGTTGGGGGGATGCTATTTTGTCTGATTGCTCAAACTTATAACAATTGAGTTGAAAAATGTGAGAAAAATGTTTGACAGGATAGATAGAAATCTTTGAAATACATTCAATAGCTCCAGACATCTTGATCATATTCTTAATTAGACTTTCTCAAGCTTAAGCATCTGCCAAAGGTCTCTTTTGATGATTCAACTTGATTTAAGTTTCATTTGTGTTATTGCAGCTTGGCAACTTATAAGTATTTCTGTCAGAAAATCTATAATGATTTTTTTTGTCGATTACCTGTAATACACGAGCTAAATATGTTTTTGATATACCAATTAGTACTAACACATCCAAGCCTATTATCGTTTATTCATTCAGAACAATGAATTCTTCCCTTCCTTCGTATTAAAACTGACATTTGAGACTGTATCCCCCTGAAATCTTAGATGGTAGTGTGCTCTCATACATTTTTTAACTTATCTTTATTGGCTTAGCAATCCCCCTTTTAAATCAGTCTAGGGCCTTATAAACCGGAAAGTTTGAAGAAGCCATTCTGTTTAATCTGTCCTATTTGACATTTGGATATCATCCACAATAATTCTAAGGCGAATGAACAGCCTCTTATGATAAACATTCTTGAAATAAGATTTTGAATGTCCAAGGTTTGTTGCTGCAATACTGATTCATATTTGGTTACATTTGCTTGACCATATTCTGTCCATTTTACGGAACGATGAGATGCTCTCCTCCATAGGACCGACACGCTACGGGCATGATGATCCCTCTCATCGATAAACAACAAGACATAACTGTAGCTGGAGGATACCAGAACGACACCCACACCGTCCTTCGCTTCTCGCGCCCCTGGAACACCTGCGACGATCCGCAGGACATGAAGCTCTCCGGGGACACGACCCGGGTAATTTGGGCGTACTCTTACAGCGATCCTGAAGGCGATATGGACATGAGCATCCACGACCAAAGGGGAACCAAGAGCATCTACCTTCAGGAACCCAGGTTCTCTCTTCCGAAGTTCTCAGAGGATGTCAAGTCCATCAACTTGGTCGTTGAAGAAGTGAGTTATTATTCTTAATTTCCTCCTGTCGAAAAAATGCATTTATAACCAAATTACCATGCAACAATTTTAAAAAAATATTATTATGATATTTTTCAAGATAATAAAAATACAAAATTATCGTGTAACAATTTTTAGAACAATTGTTATGATATTTTTCAAGGTAATAAAATTATGTAGATACCAAAAAATAACATGTTATTAAAATAAAAAAATGCATTGGTCTGAATGACGTAAAATCTTAGTATGATGAGAACACAATATATATTTAAAACATATGCAGAAATTAAGATCTTTGAAGCAAATCTGGTGGCTGGTCCCTGAAGAAAAATAAAAACTATTCAGTTTTCTTGCTCCAAAATTTACTTTTTAAATTTGAATCGAACAAAATAAAAACAAAAATTACTTTTATGTCATTCGAATCTGAAAATAGGTCATAGCCTTGATATTTTCAGTTTATTATTAAAAAGAAAATGAAAAAAGAGGACATACAATCATTTTTATGGGCAAAGGATACTTCATTAAGTAAATACTTAGTCTTCATAAAAGTTTAACTAATCGAGATATTTATAAATGACTTGTAAATATATTAAATATCCTAACATCCATCAATACTTAATAAATTCTCATTAAAAATTTTGTACCCATTATTTGTGTTAAATTTTCATCGAAAAAAATATGAATGTTGTCACTTCTTGTAAA